>NC_143581.1:58480563-58783420 GCF_048544385.1 Mastigoproctus giganteus | reverse complement strand
ATGCAATTTATTTTAATTTTGATTCAAAAGAAACCATCAAAATAGTTACCACAGGGATTAATTCTGATATTTTTATACTTTGTTTTTGACAAAAAAAAAAAAAAAAAAAAAAAAATCTTATTTCTTTAAGTTCTAAGAGTAATTTGATTATTCTCTAAACTATATACTAACACTAAGAAAAATTCTACTTGGTACAATATTTTTATATATTAAAAATTAGCATTGCTCAAGCATAATGTACATGATATTCACACTTATGGTGCAAGGCTTATAATAAACTAATAACTAACAAATTATGGCTGCCAAAACGATGATGGGATGTCAATTTTTAATATATAGAAAGAAATTAATAACTCTACCAAAACAGCTAAGTTAAACTTCTTGCATAATACAGTACAAAAAGCCCTATTAAATAATTAATTAATAAATATAACTTAAGTAACATGGATGAAAACTTACACATTAGTTGTATTTTATCTGTTAGACTTTTTCAGTTCAAATGTGGAAGTATGTGATTAACTTCATGCTTAAACCATAAAGCTATTAATAATTTTGGAAACTCTTAAGTAGATACAGAACTTTTGCCCTTGTTTTGATACTGTTTGAGATCTCAATCTAAAGAGATTTAAAAGTTGTGAAAAGTTTGTAAAATATTTACAAATTTGTAGGTGAGAAAGCAAATATCTGCCACTATCTCACGATGGTCTAAAGAGTATCAATTTTATGTTTATAGAGATTTAAGAATAATACTTACATATAAAGGAGTACAAGAGCCAGCAATATCCATACTGGTGGTTTATGCGTTATTGAATATGCTGATAACCTAAAAGAATATGCAAATAAAAAAAATCATTACAACTTCTAAATACGGGGTGTCTCAAAAATATTGGTACAAACGTTTAGGGGAAGTAGGTAACATCTAAAGGAATGTGAATCGCATAGGAACCCATAACCAAAAACGTCACCGTAAGTCGGTAAATGGCGCTGTTCGTCAGTTCGCGAGGGAAAATTTCTGGTTTACTCATTCAAGCAGTAGTCACTGCACAAAGAGCATGCATCGATATATGAACTGTGAGCTGCCTGACATGCACCTAGTGTATGGATTAGCAGAGGGCAATGGATGAGCCGCTCAACAAATTAATGGAGAATGCTTCCCAGACAGATATGTACCGGACCACTGTTTGTTTGCGAGTGTGCATCAAAATTTGTGTGATTATGTGTCATTTAGAGGTAACAGGAGTAGTGCGGGCAGACCAGATTTGACGCAAACTCCTGCCATAGAAGAAAGTGTGTTGAATGCCGTCCAGAATAATCCTACTACCATCACACGTGCCGTTGCCTCTGCCTTAGGAATGTCTCATTGCAGTATACAGCGTGTCTGGCATTACAATTCCTTATACCCCTTTCATCTCCAAAGGGTTCAGTTACTGCTATCCCCCAAGATCATCCTGCACGTGCGGCTTTTGCACAGTGGTTTCTCCAAGAAAGTGTTCAAGACTTGAATTTTCCAGCCTATGTTTCGTTCACGGATGAGGCTTATTTCACTCGGGAAGGCTTATTCAATCAGCACAATGCTCATGTGTTTGGCTCACGACAACCCACATGGTGTGCGCCCCATTCCAGCACAATATCGCTTCACAATAAATGTGTGGGCAGGTATGATCGATGACTGCTTAGTCGGCCCATACTTGTTATCATCCAGCACGAACTCCACTAAATATCTGATCTTTCTTGAACAAGTTCTACCAGGGTTACTTGACGATGTTCCAGCAAATGTGAGATGAAACATTTGGTTTCAACATGACGGGGCGCCTGCCCATTATGGAAGGTGTGTTCGTGACCATTTGAACAGGCGTTTTGGGTGTCGATGAATTGGCTGTGGTGGACCCGTTGCCTGGCCCCCACGCTTACCTGATCTATCAAATCAGGTTACCGGACCTCAAATCTATCATGTATGAATTGCCTGTGGAGACAGAAATGGATCTCATGGTGAGACTCGTCTGCGCTGCTGCTACTGTCAAAGAAACTCCAGGTGTGTTAGACTGTGTCCACCAATCCATGCTGCGTCGGTGTCACGCATGCATCGCATCTCATGGTGGAACCTTCGAGCATCTGTTGTAACATCATGAAATGCATCCATCTCGTACTCCATTGTTAATATTATGTCAAATAAATGTTTGCCACTAATTACTGTCGTGTCATTTCTGCTTCTTGTGCCTCTGCTACTACTTTCCTGTGACGTTTCCGGGTATGGGTTCCTATGCGATTCACATTCCTTTAGATGTTACCTACCTCCCCTAAACGTTTGTACCAATATTTTTGAGACACCCTGTAGATATAAATTCAAATCATTAGTTATATGAGTGTTTGGAGAAAATAAATCAGAACGTTCCTGAACAGCTTTTTATAATATTTTAAAGTTGTTTATAATTTAAAAATCATTGCAAACTATAATACAAAAAAATGAATTACTCACTTAAATGTAGTTATGAGTTGGTAGAGGTTTACGCTGATGCTACTTAGTCGAAGTCCCAGTGGGAAGAGAATATCAGGATAACTGCATTAGTTTATTTTAAAAAAAAAAAAGTAAATATTCTGAAGTTTGATAATGACAATATTAAAGATAAACAAAATAACTTAACTTTTAATGCTATCAGACTAGATTTATATGCATGTGTGTATTTGTGTCATTTTCCAGTATTATCATTAACTAACATGTTCAAAACCATTTCAAAATTAATATTTTCATCTATACCATGTAGTACATCATAATTGCAATCATTCCCCCTCCCTATGTTTATCTTATTACGGTAGCATCTGCCAAATGCTTTATTCCTATATTTATTTTTTTTATAAATGAAGAAAAGCACACTGCAACACTAAATTGAGCTAAGATATTTTTTAAAGTTACCTTGTCCCAAATTACACATCTTTAAGAACTACACATTGTTATGTAGTTTCTTATTCAATGCCAAAGATAATGCATAGTATAACTAGGTCATACTGCTGTTGGTAATTACTTTAATGGAATATAAGGACATGGAATAATTTTTAGCACACTTGCATGTTATTATTTCAATGTAGCACAGAATGAAACAAAGTTTACAAGAATACAGGATGAATGTGAATATTGTTTTATATACAGGGTGTTTCAAAAGTGATGGTCAATAATTTAAAGGTGAACTGTACAGACTACAATATGCAAAAAAAGCCTAGTAAACATGGGTCCTTAAATGAATCGTTTTCGAGATATTGCACATTTCTAGTTGGGATCCACCACTGACTTGTTTGTTTAGGTTATGCTCATTGTCTCCCTTTCTCAATGCTCTGAGACGTAGCAGGTATACTAGTTCTTGTCAAAGGATAGTCAACATGGAAAGAGGTTACAGCAACGAAGAGTATGCGGACATGCACTTCATATATGGTAAAGCCAACGGCAGTGCACTCGATTGTTGTTGTTATTTGGTTTTTAGGAGTATTAGCAACTAAGGCCATATTGCTCCAGGCAGTGCACTCGAGGCTGCACATTTGTACCAAGAAGCATTTCCCCACCAAAGGCAGCCCAACAGGTGCACGTTCATCAGGGTACATCAACACCTTAGAGAACATGGGTGCTTCGCACATGGTGTATGAGCAGGTAGGCCCAGAAGCATAACACCTGATGTTGAGGAAAGTGTTAGAAAGAAAAGAACAAAATCTAGGAATTTCGACAAGGAGGGTTGCTCTGAAAGAGCATGTATTGAGTCATAGCAGTGTGTGGCGAATTTTACATTGCCAATTACTGTACCCCCACCATATCCAGCATGTACGAGGTCTCAGCAATACAGACTACCCTCCCATAGTCAGTGGCGGATCTTAACAGAAAATGATCATTATCGTGAAAATGGTTCATTTGCGGCCCGATGTTCACTGGGACTTTTTTTTGTTTATTTTAGTTTGTACTTTTCGCCTTTAAATTATTGACCATCATTTTTGAAACACTCTCTCTGTGTGTGTGTGTGTGTGTGTGTGTGTGTGTGTGTGTGTGTGTGTGTGTGTGTGTGTGTGTGTGTGTGTGTATTGTAGGGCGGTTGTAATGCGCTCAGACGAGGCTCGTCGTCTGACCACACTACAACCCTCAGTAAAAATTCCTCCCCAGCTAAAAATATAAAAGTATTAGAAAATATCACCTAGTAAGAGGCTGTATATAGCCATACCTTAGGAAATATACGCGCTGTTATGCCTTAGAAAAGCGTTACCAGCGCAGTCCGAGGTAAGACAAAAACAAATGTACAAATAACAGTAAAAACATGTAAATACAAAGGTAAATGTAAATACTCATGTAAATACAATTTGATAAGACAAACTTAAATCCCATTGTTGGCATATTTCATAAGAAATTAACAGAAAACCAACAACCAAATAAACACCCCCCCCCCCACAGCAGACATTAGCATAGGATGTCGGGGCCTGAGGCTAATGCACCAACACAACACAGTATAAATAAGTGCGACTGTGCAGTAAAAAGCTTTGCTACCTATATAACAATTAGAAGGTGGGAAATAGGAAGTGAAGGAAGTGAAGCCAGTCGACATCGCTGGACAGTGCAGTGTGGAGTCAGTTTGGTGTGACATAAACATTGGGAGATCAAAATTGAGAGTAGGAGTGTGCTATAGGCCTAATGACTCTGAAGGCATACCTCGAATAACGAATAGGATGCGTTCCACAAAATTACTTCGCTAAGCGAAACTTCGTTTTCAGAGGTAAAAATACTATGGCCAGAATAGGGATACGTTCCTACGTAAAGAAAATGAAAAGCTTTTTTTTCGAACAAAAAAGTTTTATTAAATAAACAGTCAACTTACATACAAAGTGAAATCACATTTTAAAATATGAGTCTAAAGTTGATTGCTTATGCTTTTTTTCCCTTTCATTTAACAATTGCCTATACGGAGTTATTGCATTTAACACTGATCGCTGAACAATAAAACGTCTTCCTAAATCAGGATCATTTTCACTAAAAAAATTTAAAACGTTTTCAATGTCATTTAAGCACCTTTTTAAATCTTTGGTTGTTAACACTTTTTCGGCAGGAACTTCTTTAACTTCGTCTTCATTGCTAACAAGGTTTTCTAAATTTTCCACTGAAAAACCATCATCTTCTGCATTCAATAAATTTCTAACATCCTCTTCATCGACATTTTCGAAACCTATTGATTGAGCCATCTGGATAACTTCATTTCTAATTTCTTGGATGTTATTTTCTTCTTCTAGTACAACTTCTGGCCATATTTTGCGCCAAACTCCATGTAGGCATTTCTTAGTGACTTCTTTCCAAGAACTATCAATGTTTTCAATTGCGTTTTTAATGGTGTAGTTTTTCCAAAAAGTTTTAACTGTCATTTCCTCTTTATCCTCTAGTTCAGTTAAATTGCTTAATGTTCGACGCAGATAATAAGCTTTAAATGATGCTATTACTCCCTGATCCAATGGTTGAATCAGGGAAGTTGTGTTTGCTGGAAGAAACACAACTTTGACAGGAATGCATGTGTCCAACGTGTTAAGATCAGTAGGATGTCCCGGAGCATTGTCTAACAACAAAAGAGCTTTTTCTTCAAAGTTGTTTTTTTGACAATACCGTTTTACTTCAGGACAAAAGTGGTTAACAAACCAATCAGTAAATAACTCCTTGGTAACCCACGCTTTTCTATTTGCTTTCCGTATTACAGGTAAATTCAGTTTTATGTTACCGTTTAACGCCCTCGGATTTTCTGAATGGTAAACTAATAACAATTTTAATTTATAATCGCCAGAGGCATTTGATCCAAAGAGTAACGTTAAACGGTCTTTGGCTGCTTTCAACCCAGCAGCTGATTTTTCTTCAATAGAAATGAAGCTTTTTGTTGATAGCCGTTTCCAGAACAAACCGCTTTCGTCAACATTGAACACCAAATTTGGTGGAAAATTTTCACGTTCAATTATTTCCTTTAGTTTTTCTGGAAACTTCTCCTGTTAATTTTACACTATGAATCCTGGCCAGTTTTTTAAATTTCTCGAACCAACCACGAGAAGCCCCAAAGGTTTCCGTAATTTCTTCAGTTTGTTTAGATTTCAGGTGATTAAACTGGAATATTTTTATGTTAAATGGGGCTTGAAATTGCGGACTTCGTTATATCGAAGCTTCGTTATCAGAGGTAACGTTAACCGAGGTATGCCTGTATAATAAGGAACTGTACAGGGAAATAGAGTGGGCCAGTAAATCAGAGTGTCTTATAATGGGAGATTTTAATTTCCCAGATATTGACTGGAATTTGGGGGCTGGTTACTCACACACTAGCAGGACTTTTGTGGATTTATTGGATGATTGTTTTCTACATCAGCATGTTCGGGAGGCAACTAGAGGGAGTAATACTCTTGATTTGATTATCAGCAGTGATTCTTCATGCATTAAGAATCTGCAGATAAATGAACCAATAGGTGGCAGTGATCACAGTGTGCTGAAGTGGGATTTACTCAAAGAGGTAACTATCATTAGGGGTAAAGGGAAGGTTTATTGCTTCCGTAAAGGCGACTACGATGGACTGAGACAGTATTTAAATTCTATACAGTGGGACCAACTGATGATGTTACCAACAGCAAATTCAAAATGGGAAGCATTCAAAGAACTTATCTTGGAAGCTACTAGGCTTTACATACCAACTAAGAAATATTGTTCAAGGTTTAGGCCAAAATGGATGTCAGATGAACTAATGAGGCATATGGCAGAGAAGAAAAATGCATGGGATACATACAAATTAACACATGACACAGAAGCCTATGATAGATACAAGTTGATATGCAACCAAGTTACAAAGGAGGTTAGGCAGGCGAAGGCAGATTACGAGAAATCCTTGCCAAGGGATGCAAAGAAAAACAGCAAAGAGTTCTTTACTTATGTAAACTCTAGAAGGAAGGGGATGAATCAGATTGGTCCACTTGATATTGATGAGTCAAGTGTTGATGATCCTGCTCAGGTAGCTAACAAACTAAATGAATATTTTGCATCGACATTCACACATGAGGAGTTATTCAGCGAGGGGAATGCCAGAGGTGTATTCAACTCTAGCAGTAAGCTACAGAATCTTGAAATAACTGGGAGTAAAGTGGAGGAGAAACTGTTGAAGATAAACACAAGAAAGGCACCCGGGGTGGATGGGATCTATCCAGTTATATTAAAGGAGGCAGCAAAGGAAGTAAGCAAACCCTTAGCCATAATTATGAGAGCTTCCTTGGACTCAGGGGAGGTACCCATAGACTGGAAATGTGCAAATGTGACCCCAATTCACAAAGGAGGATCAAAGGCTGACACAAGTAATTATAGACCTGTGAGCTTAACTTCTGTTCCAGGAAAATTAATGGAGGCACTGGTTAAAGAAGCACTGCAGGATCATTTAGACAAGACTTCAGTTATAGCTCAGACACAGCATGGTTTTGTTAAGGGGAGGTCTTGCCTGACCAACTTGATTGGATTCTATGATGCAGTCACAAAAGAACTGGATGCAGGGAATAACTTTGATATTATATACTTGGATCTTAGAAAGGCTTTTGATACTGTTGCACATGGAAGACTGCTACACAAATTGGAGCAGTGTGACATTGGAGGCAAATTGCTGCTATGGATAAAGGGGTGGTTGAGGGGGAGAAGACAGAGAGTGGTAATCAATGGACACTGCTCATCGTGGACTGATGTTATTAGTGGAGTCCCTCAGGGCTCAGTGTTGGGTCCATTATTGTTTTCTGTATTTATAAATGATATTGATGATGGTATATCGGGCTTAATGTCCAAGTTTGCAGACGATACAAAGGTTGGCAGGGTTGTCAAGGACACTACTGACACTATGCTGCTGCAACAGGATCTGGAAAGGTTGAGCAGATGGGCTGAGAGGTGGCAAATGAAGTTTAACATTGACAAATGTAAAGTACTACACATGGGAAACAGCAACCCCAGAGCAACGTATCAACTCTGTGGTACTACACTGACAGTGGTAGAGAATGAAAGGGACTTGGGGGTGGTTGTGCAGGCAGATATGAAGTTCTCTGAGCAGTGCAGACGGGCTGCAAGAGTAGCTCATGGAGTATTGTCAATGATATACAGGAATTTTTCCAGCAGGGATAAGGAGGTGATTATTCCATTGTATAAGGCGATGGTCAGGCCACACCTAGAGTACTGTATACAGGTCTGGAGGCCTCATTTCAAGAAGGATGTAGAGCTGCTGGAACGAGTACAGAGAAGGGTAACAAGATTAGTGAATGGAACAAAGGGGTGCTCTTACGAAGAAAGGCTTAAGTTTTGCAAATTACAGTGTCTGGAGACTAGGCACCAGCGAGGTGATCTGATAGAGGTGTATAAAGCCCTGAATGGTTTAAGCATGCTCAATGCTGATGGGATTCTTCCTGTAGCTCAGAAAAATCGCCTGAGAGGGCATAAATTCAAATTGAGGAAAGACAGATGTAGGATAGACGTGCGGAAATTTGCCTTTAGCCAGCGGGTGGTTGGTTGGTGGAACAGACTTCCATCCCTTGTGGTGGAGGTTGATAGCCTAAATAAGTTTAAGGCTCAGCTGGACAGGTATTTTGAACGAACAGAGGGGTGAAGTGGAAGTGGATTTTTTTTTTTTTTTTGGCTGATGCTGCATAAGCTTGCTTTCTTGCATCAAATGCCTCTACTAATGCTAATAACCCCTTTCTAAACTACAACTTCCTCAGGACACTAACAGTAGGTAAGAGCCTTCACAATATCGGATACTTACCCATTGGGCTTTGTGTCCCCTATCACAGTTTGCTGTAGTGAACAATTTGAAAATTTAAATTTAAAATGTAAATTTGAAAGTGAAATTAATATAGCAAAACTGGGATAGGGACAACAGAAATGGGTAGGTATGAGAAATTACATCAGATGTACCACAAGTACCACCTTTGGTCCTTGAGGTTGTCACAGACATTCTCTCAGATATGCCAGACAAGCTGTACTTGCTACCTGGGAGTCTAAAACGCTGATGGAACTGATATTCGGGTGACACTCAAGTCAAGTGGACCCAATTTCGGCGAAGTCCGGACGGTCTCTGACAGCCAAATCCTCTGCTTGCACCTTCACGATGGTGGGACTGTTAGTAATCCTGGGTATAACTTCCATGCACAAGTACATGGTGAGTGACCACCCAGGTGTGAACCAACGTAAGCCGGGGTCGAGGTGTGGCGCCCACACCACATGGAGGAACGCCACCCCTCTATGTTACCAGGCAGTACTAGGTGGTAGATAACTCTCATCAACCGGTGAAATACCGCCACTTTGCTTATTGAAGGCTTGAAGCGGTGGAACCCATGTTTAGTCTCTAGAGCTAAGTTCCGGTCAACCCTTCCCTATCTCTTCCATCATGCAGTATGATTGATGACTTTTGAGGTTATGATGAACGTCGTGGCAAGATCCAATATTCCTTACATTTTGAGGGTACAGCTCTAAACGGTGTTCGCAGGCCGGCTGCTAGTTAGTACAACAGACTGAACCTATTGGTAACTCTCTAGGAAGCTTCCGGATCAGCTAATGTATAATCTTGCTACCTCTACTCTGCCAGATAGTGACTGGAGGGAGTCCGAGTAGTGTGTATGTGGGGAGCATTGTCGAGGCCACGTTATGTCAAGGATCTGGGTATATTCTTACCACATGTATGCCATATCCAAAAATTTCATTACTTCATACAGCATGTCCCACCTACTTTTTCTTACTATCGAATACACCATGAATTGTCAAACTAATAGAGCAAGCTTATCTGCGAAAATATCTAAACCTCCCAAGGACTTCCTAATTCATTTCACAAATATATGTGGTCTCAATTCTAATCTCAACGATGTCCATTTCCACTTGCAGTCTGCCAAATCCCATGTACTTTTTCTGACAGAATCTCAGTTATCGGTTGATTCATCTACTGCTCATCTCAGATGCCCAAATTATTCGCTGTATAATTCCCTTCGCCTCAAAGGTGGTACTTGTGCATATGTCTGTTCTGATATTCCCTGTCAGAGACTTGGCAATTTGGAATCTCCTCTTTTTGATCTTCTCTGGCTTAAAATCTCTCTACCTCATTGTGTCAAATTCATCTGTTGTCTCTACCGTTCTCCCAACTTCACTAATCACTTGGAGCTCTTTGACTTCCTCTCTTTGCAACTTGACTTTCTCCAGTCCAACTTTCCTAACAGTGAAGTAATTTTCCTTGGTGATTTTAATGTTCACAACTCCAGCTGGCTTCCGTTTTCTAGTCACACCGACCCAGCTGGTCGAGATGCTGAGGCTTTTGCAATTACTAATGACCTAGCACAGATTGTTCATTTACCTACAAGAATACCGGACAATCCTAATCATACAGCCAATACGCTTGATCTTTTTCTCACAAACAACCCTTCTACGTACACGGTCGAAGTGAGAGGTCCTTTAGGCACTTCAGATCACAACTTGGTGATTGTCTCTTCTCCAATGGAACCTTTATCTCATGGCTATTCCCAACCACGTGTTGTTTGGCATTACAAGAATGCAAAATAGGAAGACCTGCGAGACTTCTTTTCTTCTTTTCCTTGGTCGGATTACTGACTTCTGATGTCAACGTTTGCTCAGATCGTGTCAGTGAAATTATTCTTGCAGGAATGAAATCCCTTATCCCACACTCCACTTTAAAATCTCGTCCTTTATCTAAACCTTGGTTTTCCAATAAATATGCTAAGGCTGTCCAAGAGAAGAATGTTGCATATCGTAATTGGCTTGTTTCTAATTCTTCAGTTTCATTTTCTGCCTACATCAAAGCTCGCAACAGTTGTAAAGCAGTTATTAATCAGTCCAAACTAGAGTTTGAACAGGCTAAGAGTAGAAAACTTGCTTCTTGCCCTAATGGTAGCCGAGCATTCTGGTCTCTTGCCAAAGCTATTGGCTGCAACTTTTGCCCATCTTTGCTCCCACCTCTGTCCAAACCAGATGGTTCTGTTGTCACTTCAGCCAAGGATAAAACTGACCTGCTAGCATCCCATTTTTCTTCCAGCTCACGTATTAATGATCTTGGTAAAACACCTCCCACTATTCCCAACACACTCCATTCAATGCCTCCTGTAGTCTTCCGTCAAAAGGATATCAGAAGGATTTTGATGAATCTTGATGCTAAGAAAGCTCCAGGTCCTGATGGTATTTCTCCACTTGTTCTCAAAACCTGTGCTCCTGAACTTACTCCTATTCTTTGCCGCCTTTTTTCACTTTCTTATTCCAAAGGTGTTTTTCCTTCTGCTTGGAAATTTGCTCATATCCAGCCAGTTCCTAAAAAGGGTGACAAATCCCTCCCATCCAATTATTGTCCCATTGCAATTACTTCTACTCTTTCTACAGTAATGGAGAAATCCATTAACCACCAACTCTTAAGCTACCTAGAAACCTTCCATCTGATCAACGATTACCAGAATGGATTCCGTCAGTGTCGATCCACTGGAGATATTCTGGCTTATGTTACCCATTTATGGACTAATTCAATGGAAAGGTTCGGTGAAACACAAGTAGTTGCTCTTGACATCTCAAAGGCTTTTGATCGTGTTTGGCATAAAGGTCTTCTAAACAAGCTTCCATCTTATGGTTTGCCAACTGTTTTTAGTAATTGGTTATCCAGTTTTCTCTCTGATTGCTCACTGAGGGTGATGGTAGATGGCTCTCTGTCTTCTAACTTCTCCACTAATGCCGGTGTCCCCCAAGGTTCAGTTCTTTCCCCTACTCTTTTCCTCTTGTATATCAATGACCTTCTTCCATTGACTGGAAATCCTATCCATAGTTTTGCCGATGATAGCACATTGCATTCAACTTTCCATTTTGAGAAACCTTGTCCTGCTCAATCAGTTTCAACTTCTCGAAAATCTGCTACCAATTCCTTAAATGCCGATCTTCAGGTAATTCTCTAGTGGGGCAAAGACAACTTAGTTGATTTCAACCCTTCTAAAACTCAGTCTTGTCTTATATCTCGCAAAAAGGATTCTTCTACTCCTATGCTTATCTTTAGTGACACTCTGATTTCTAGGCAAAATGATATATCTCTTTTGGGGATTACCCCGACTTCTAATCTCTCTTGGCACAAGCAAATTACAAATATTGCTTCCTCTGCATCTAAAAAACTTGGTTTTCTCTTTCACTCTCGGCGTTACTTTTCTTCCAAACAGCTGCTCACTCTGTATAAATCGCAAATTTGCCCTGCCATGGAATATTGTTCCCACATCTGGGGTGGCCCCCAAAACCTCTCTCAGGCTTCTTGATTCCATTCAGGTTAATTAATGATTCATCTCTAACAGAGTCTCTCCACTCGCTTTCTCATAGATGCACTGTTTCTCTGCTCTTCGCATGCCTCTTCTACAGATACTTCCATGGGCAGTGTTCTTCTGAACTGGCTTCTATAATTCCTGCTCTCTCTTTCAAAACAGTCCGAACACGTGCCACCACCAGCCAACATCCATTTACTGTTCAACTTCAAACCCATAGAACAAACTTTTCATCTTCCTCATTTATTCATTCAACTGCCGTTTTCTGGAACAACCTTCCTTCATACGTATTTCCTGAAAATTACAATCTACAGAAGTTCAAGTCCAATGTCAACAAATATCTTCTTTCGTCTTCTTAACCTCAATCCCAAGCACGGTACTAAGTACTATAGGTTCTAATACCTCTCGTGTTTGGGGTTCACATAAAAAAAAAAAAAAGATGGGCTGTCAATCCACTCAAAGCCCCCGAAGAAGTAGGGGATTGACGGCCACGTAATGGAATGTACTATAGTATAATATATGTAAATGTATTGTTATTTAAAATTAGTATTATAATATTATATATTATAATTAAAATTATAATATATGTAAATGTATTGTTATTTAACATAATTTTAGCTGAAGGTAATGAAAATTCATCAGTAAAGTGTAATGAAAATTCATCAGTAAAATGTAATGAAAAATTCATTATCATATAGTAATATACTGCTTAAAATTAATATGTATAGTCCATGCTGAATTAAGATAACCTAGTTGGGTTAACTTGATTACCAGATTTGTATGCACAATAATACTTATATGTCAAAGTGCCATTAAAAAGAAAAAAAAAAACACATACACTCATATATATATATATATATGAAAGCCTGTATATGACGGCCAAAAGCTACATTTATCTAACACAAGTTAGATAAATGTAGATAAATACACTGTCATCTGCAAAAAAATTTTCTTTTGATTGGCATAATTTCCTTTATGCTATTGCTTCATGTAAAATTTGACCAATATAACCTCCTTTATTGCTTTGCATTGTGTAGTCAGATATGAAGTTCTCCGAGTAATGCAGAGAGGCTGCCAGGGCAGCTCATGGAGTTTTGTCAATGTTATATACAGGAACTTTTCCAGCAGGGATATCCCATTGTACAAAACATTGTTTAGGCAACACCTTAGGAAGGGTGGTTGCAGAGAAGGGCAACGAGATTGGTGAAGGGAACAAAAGGGTGGTCTTAGTACGAAAGACTTCAGTTCTGCAAATTGCAGTGTCTAGAGACAAAAGCCAAATAATATCCTCAAAAGAATGAAGAAAAATAGCTATATATTTTTAATTAGTTCAATTAAAAACTTTATCTGGGGACAGCGGTGAAGTAGCCGGAGTGGCACATAACAAAAGAAAACATAAAAGGAAGGAAAAATGGGTGTTATTGTACTGTAAAAACTGATATGTATTTTGTAGCCTTGGTTATTATAGTTGACTTCATTGGTGTCAATCCCTCCACCATTTCTCATATTCTGTCTTTCTCCTTTATTAATGTGTTCATTGTTGACACACAAATCTGAATTCTGCACGATACTTGTTAATGTTTGACCATTTTCATCCATCCTTATTATTTTAATTTTCTGATCCAACTCGATCACTTTCCTTTTCTGGGTAGATTTACTGGTACTGCTGTCACTTATTCTCTTTCGGCACCATGATAACGGTCAAAATTAAATTTTCTGTAAAGAACTTCACAGGGTTAAGGCGAAAATTCACTATATCACCCCATGCGAGCTTACATTTTACTTAAGCAAATTTCTGGAGGTCACTACCATAAAACAATAAAGGCAATTTGCAGTTTCTGGTTTATTGGGCTTTTCTGTTAGGGCAATTCATTATAAACGGGCAGTAAACTCGATCTTGTTGTATTTGCGGTAATACTAATAGCTGGAATTCTGTGGGCTTTTACGTTATTATGGTGAAATGTGTGTCCTCTTCACTGTTATATAAAAAAAACATAAATAAATTTTAAGAATCTTCTCTGCATTCCTATTTTTAAGCATTGTTATTGATTGCTTATTTTTTACTGTTTATGTAAGTCTGAAGTTGCATAACTTCGGCTTATGTAAGTCAGGGACTTACTGTAATTGGTATGATTTCATGTAGTAGAACAACACTATTCATGTTGGTGTTGGTATGTTTGTTTTGTACTGTTTAGAGTCCCTTTCACATGGTTTTATAATTTATGATTAATGTTTATTATTTCAGAAATAAAGATTTTTGAGAAGTTTATAGCAACTATTTTTTATTTTTACATGTTTCAAATGGGACTTTTTTTTGTGTTGATCCAATTTGAAAAGTTGAATCAGCACCAGATTTTTAGCGTATCTAATTTTTAACGTTTAGCGTGCGAAACAAACCTGATCTCCGAAATGCATTCCACGACTGCTTGGTGTCTGCTTCTATTGGTGCCAAAATGCAGAAAGCAATCAATAAGTTTTAGCATGAGTGACTTTCAAATGTTGTTTCATAATGGAGTTTCTATGAGCAGAACTGAAAAAAACCTTATGAATACCTTCCACACTTCTGCAAATGGGGTATTAGTAGTGGCAAATGATGCAAGCAAGTTTATATGGCACCAGCCAATAAAAAAAAAAAAAAAAAAAAATACCAACCTCATCTGTCTATCCCTCTAATAATTTCTTTAATTTTTCCTTAAATTTATTCAAACTAAAGACCTTAAAAACACCAGATGTAACTTCGCTGCAATAATCAGTCACTCTCTGGCTAAAAGCAAATTTTTATGCATCTATCCTACTACCATCCTTTTTCAATTTAAATTTATGTCTATTATATTAGCAAGAGTTACGATGCCATGTGCATTTAATTTCCCCAATCCATTTAATATCTTAAACACTGCAATTTGCAAAACTGAAGTGTCCCTGATTAATCTTGTTGCTTTCTTCACTCATTTTCATGAGTGAAGAAATCACTTTTGAAAATGAGGCCTTCAGACCTGTACGCAGTACTCAAGATGCAGCCTAACCATTGTCTTTAAGGAATAATCACCTCCTTGTCCCTGCTAGCACAATTTCTGTATATCATTGACAGAATCCCATGAGCTGTCCTAGCAGTCTGTCTACACTGCTCAGAAGACTATTTTACACAAAAGACAATTACAATATACATAGAATATTATGTATATCCAGCTGTTTCGCTGCTGCAAGTGCACTTGTTCTATCTTCTAGTGTCAGTACTGGTACGTTAACCACAGATGCTTCCAGAATTGCTGTTGATTAATGTGAATTAATTAACAATACACCAATCACATGGTATATTGTTACAACAGATGTCACTAGACCTCTTCAATACCAAGACTCTTCACCACTTGCAACATCTATAATCACAAATTGCTGCTGCTAGACCATTTTGGTAGTAGAGCTTCACAAAGCACATTCTGGTAAGATGAGAGGCATCGCACTCTTAACAGTATGGTATTATTCTTATCTGCAGCATCTTATGCCTCCATTCTGCATTTATGCATGAATGGGATATGTAACTTGTTCAGAGCACATTCTTTTCTCTTGTGGTCATTTTTAAGTAAATTTTGTTTTGTGTAGTTCTCTTCTGCAATCTCCAAAGAACATAACTGCCAAATTTGGTTGCATTTTCTCCATTAGATCAACACCAAATTTTTAACATGTTTTGTTGGATCCTGGAGAGGTCTCAGGTCCAATTTTAATAATGGAGGCCCCTACCCATGACAGAAACAATACTATATTCTGACATGGAAGTTCTGATCCTTTTCAAGCTTACATAACTTATTTAGAATATTCTTAAGGACTTTTGTACTTTATAGTGTTAACAAGAACATTGAATATTGTCAGAAGACTTCCATTTGAGCATGGAGCAAGTGCTACTTCTGGATTCATTGAAAACTTGTTTGCACCAATTTTGTATATTAGCATATATGATGATGGTGAGCTACATGTATTATTCATATGACCCTGAAATATGTTCTTGTTTATACTCCGGCACGACCACCAGGTCAGTGGAGTTTACAATAAATCAATCAATGCAATTGTTAATCGTATTTAGCAGTCACGGGCTTGAACCCCAGTCCACTCAACAGATGCATCCCTATGTACTGGTATCATTGTGCTAATAATAGTTTTCATTGATCAATTACATGAATTTCAGAAAAGCTCCACACGAAGGATTTCCCAGTGTTTCTGTGTAAAAACATCAGAAAAGCTTTTGAAGAGATTTAGGAGAAATTCTGATCTTCCTCTTTTGGCTGATAGTTAGAAATGAAACATGGGCATACCCACATTGCCCATTCAGCAGGCAAGGTGATGGCCTCTGCAATTTTGAAATGATCAGAGAGTGGTTTGTTGATTACCTTGAGCATATAACCACAATTGCAGGCCAGTATTATATACAGTTAATAGTGAAATTACACGAAGTCAAGATGAACTGGTGAGGAAGCTAATGTGGTATTTTCTCACAAGAAAAACACCTACAGGGACCACTGCTGTAATGTTTGCTATTGTAAATGCAGCATTTGAAATCATTCATCCCCTTAAATTCTCAAGCTGTGCTCCTAGTGATTTTTCTCCTTCTAAAATTTAAGGAGCACCTCCACAAACAAAGGTTTTGCTCAGATGAAGTTATCTTTGCTATGAGAAACTGGATTGCAGAGAAGTTGACCATGCTGAACATTAAAATAAAAGCTTTTCCAAAAGTCTCTCTTTTTTTTTTTTCCCCTAGTCATTTTGCAAACATTTTGACCTACTTTGTGCAGTAAAGGAAGCATGAGATTTTGATCTAGGTCATTTTTAGAATACAATGTTAACTCAACTACATTGTACAAGCTATGTTATTTCAATCCTCTTATGTTAGTGGTGTTTTTGGTTCCAATTTCTCTCTCTCACTTATTGCCAAACAAATGTCTCCAGATTTAAAAAAAAAAAAAACAAAAAGGAAAAAAAAAAAAAAAAAGGTCTTTTTAAAGTGTGCGTGTTGTGTTCTATTGCAGATTATTTATTTAGCTAATCTGTTATATAATTTGGATGATATTATAAGTTGAACTGAAATGAATACACAAAAAAACTTGCAAATTGTCATTATCATTACAGAGAGCATATTTCAGTAATTAATCCTCTCAGCAGTTGAGTTTGCTGTATGTGGGGGAGGGAAGTCTCCTACAGTGAACTGTGGAATGAGTGTTTTCATGAAATTTTGTAAAAATAAAAAACTTTATATATAAATGCTTTAAAATATAATGTATTCCTATTTTGACTTTATTGCCCAACACTAAGAGTAAAATTACTGTCAAAAATCAGATCAGAATTTTTTTAAAAAATTGGTAAAGAAACTTGTAAATAAAACCAATCTTCTTTTTTTATGCAATACAAAAATATACCTTATATTTATTACCAGATTTTGTTTCATCAAATTCTGGATCTGAATTCCACAGAAATTCTTCAATTTGGCTCTTATCAGCCAAAAACTAGGCAGCTGAGATCAAGGGGGTGCAATCTTCTCCGATTTTCAAAGCCATTCACTGCCTTCTTTATAAATTGTCTACAATTAGTTGGAAACATGAGAAAGGGATGGCAACATGTACCATAAAAATTAAGATAATTTGTACATTAATGAACATATTATTTGAAGCAGCCTACAAAATGTGGTTCTGTGTACATACTTTACAGAACCCAAAAATGAAATGTAGATCTACATATGTACTTCCCAAAGCCTATACATGTTGTGCTTGTAAGGTGCTAGCACTGCCTATGTGTAAGCTATAAAAAAAAAAAAAAAACACATTAACCAGCAAGAGCCAATACTCACAAAGAGAAGTACAACAGGAATCATGCAAACATTAAGATGCAGCTGGGAATAATTCAAAGGTCTCTACATCCATACAAAAATATCAGCACCTACTTCAATAACAGAAAAGAAAATTTGGGTGAATCACAGTAATCATTTTGATGGAAACATCAAAATGATTAGTGTGAATTCCCAGTGGTCATTTTTCTTTCCTGGTCTGCTTGTAGAAAGCAAACTGAATATGGATGTCTTATATGACTTGAGAATATACTTAAATCTGGGTGACCCTCTAACATTTTCTTTGAGTCATTTTAATTCAAATAAAATAAAATAATACAAAATGCAAATTTCACCATCAACTGGAACCAACAGACAAGCCTAAAACATGATGTAAGTGTTTAGTTGTAGACTAGATTAAGTGTTAATTTAATTTGATTAATCTTTACTGATTATTTTTATTCTGAAGTGAAGAAACAAAAAAAAAAAAAAAAAAAATTAGAAACAAACTTACACTGCTTTTAGCCTTTCAAGAACAATATTTTGCCTTATTGCTTTTTCAGACAAAGAGTCTACCAAAGGAATAACTGGTTCTCTAACTTCTTGAATACCATCTGCTTTCTTAGTTGATGAAAAGTATATATATTTATAAGAGATTTATTACAAAAACAGATTTCTTAAAACTAGAAAGGATATACTGTAACAAAATTATAATTACCTTACAGAAATACAAATGATGAATCTTTTAAATAAATCTGAAGATATAAAACGGTTAGACTGTAAAATTTATTAAAATATACAATTAAAGAAATCAAGACAAGTGAATTTTTTATAACCATTTTTCTGAATAATAAATAATCAGCTGAAGTGTAAGATAATCAAACCATTTGTCAACACATTTGTACTTAATCATTACTCACAATCAAGACACAATCTGTGCTGGAAAATCTTTCTTTTCATTTAATTTTTTAACCTAGGAAATAGGAAAAGTTGGGGCCAAAATTATGCAAACAAGGTTGATGAAGTTGCATAATTTTATTTTTTAGCCCCCCAAAAAATCCTCTTTGGTGTGTATTGTGCAATTGGCACATTGTTACAGTGAAGAATCTACTCAATTAGTCAAAATACTTTTCCTGTTGTTGAAGTTGAAGAGAATCCATTAATACTTCAGAATTTCCAAATAATAATGCTGGTTATCAAGATCTGTTAAGCTGATCTTAAGGGATGAATTTTTAATGAACATGACTGATATCAAATCAACAGTTTTCAATTTTGATATGTATATTTCCTCAACTTTCAAAAACCAAGGAGTTTTCTGCTGAAGATTTCGATATTTTTCTGGATTACATCAAAAAAACCATTTCATTGCCAGTTGTCATATTTGCAAAAGAATGCTATCTTCTTGAACTTTTTAGAATTAGAACAAATTTCCAATTCTTTGTTTTTATTCTTAACTCAAAATCTGTAGAATAATTTTGCCAGTAACCCTCTTTTAAACATTTTCATTATTTTGAGAGAGGTCCACTCTGTGCATTGTTTAAGTCATTCTACAGTCTTTAAAACTTTTAAACTGGTCAAAACACTCTTGTTACAAACATCGCATTCCCATAAAAAATGGTTAATATCTGAATTGTCTTGTATGCAGATTTCTTCAACTTCATAGAAAATGTGATATTAAGTCAAATAATATCAGTATTTTTATGATATATTATTAGAGAATTATTATCATTAATTGTCATAACAAAAAAATACACACTGCCACTTTCTAGTATAATATAAATTAGCAGTAGACTAATTCACTGACAATACCCTGTCAGCAAAGGTGAAACTCTGAAATGTATGGGGTATGGCATTTTCCATTTTAAAATGTTTATAGCGCATACGGTTTTGAATATTTTCACTGAATTTTTTTTTCTTGGTCAATGCAACTCTTAGTTCTGCAACATTAAAATACTGTAATCATAATGGCAATAAATATATATTTTTAATTTCATAACCTAAATGGATGTTGCATATGCTGGTTTTCACATACTATTCTTCAGAAGCTTAGTGTGCCATGTGAATATTTCTGAATGAAATTTTCTTCCCCCTGGTTACTTAAGACTACTTTAAAAATAAATTATGTTAATTAATTTGAAAAAACTAAAACATTTTGGTGTCTATTATGGTATCTCCCCCCCCCTAATCCTCTATTACACTTGGCCCTGTTCTTAACTCAAAGTTTTTTTTCACAAGAAACAGTATGATTAGTAGTAGTAGTTGTATACCTATCTTATGAACAAAAACTACTTGACCCATAAGCTATAAGTTACTATTCCTGTTCTGTGAGTTCTAGACCTTCAGTTTCATTGAAAGTCTTTGCTAACAATTTGCTGTCAATTTTCTTTTTTTCTTCTGGAGTCTTAGTCACTTCCTCTGAAACACCTGCTTGTTTTCTCTTTCTCATGTGTGATTAAATCTTCATTAGACAGATTCACATACACATGTTGGGAATCCAGCAGAGCTTTAATCAGTAACCCCATCCTCCATCAGTAGTATATTTAACCATTTTATTTCCATTCTGATAATATCTCTTCAAACTGAAGAAATATTGAATATGGGTTTTCTTCCAGGAAGAATTGATGGCTATGTTCTTAACCTTCTGCAAACTATGTCCAATGTTGAGGACTGAACCATTAATGTCAAACTGCTTCGAAATTCCCTTCAGGGTTTTGAGGTAGTCTTGTTCAGTAGATTTCAACATGTGAAATAAGTTCAAATGAGTGTATCACACCTTGATTTACTGACTACAATATGGATGTTGTGTTGGGAGGAAGAAACAAAACTTTAATATCAGGATGAAAATCATCTAAATGTAGTGGATGTCAGGGAACATTGTCCAAAACTAGTAAAATTTTGAAAGGAATCACCTTTGCACATAAATCTTCACTTCCAGCACAAAGTATTTGTAAAAATACTTTGTTTCTAAAAAAAAAAAAAATCTAAAATATTTCTAAAAATACTTTCATTCTTTGAAAATAAAGTTACTCAAGCTTCTTAACTGTATATCAAAATCACTAGCAAAGATGCATTATTTACACATTTCAAGGGGTTTCACAAAAATATATGAGCAGCAGTATTAGCTTGAAATCACCTGATGCATTACCATCCAACAATAAGGTTAGGCGATCCTTATCAACTTTAAAGCTATGCATGCTTTTCTCATCTTTTAAGATAAGTTTTCAGGAATTTTTTTACCTATTGTTTAGTTTACATGGAACATTTGCTAGGAATTATAAGCTTCACAATTTCAGTAAATGTCTTGAAAAATTTTGCTGCTGCTTTTTTAATGGCACTGGCTGCTTCAACCCATGGCTTGTTGGAAAGCATGTACATTATGTCCAAGTGTTCATATAGGCTCATCGCTTTCTGTTGAATAAGAAGAATGCATCTTTGATTCTGATTTCAATTCCATATTACCAGAAAAGTGCCCATTTTACAGCACCACTTCTTTTTATAATTATTGTAAACTGTATTGATGTGGATACTTTTACATGCTCCAAATTATTTCTTTCACTCTAATAATAGTTCCAAATAGTAAAATGATTAAGACCAGGAGCATTGCCAATGCTCCTGGTCTTAATCATGTCTTTTTATGATAACATATCCACTTTCATTTCAAAACTCACTGGCTTCCTTCTATTTGACACAGCTTTGTCACTTTTCCTTTTCTTGCCATATTTCCAATAATAAAAAATGCACAGCAAAAGTTTAATGTTAACGTAAACAAATCCTTATGTGAACTGAGTGAGAGAACTGCTGAACATTAAACAATATGTCTCTTCCTCACACAGTACTAGTGAGTGAGTTTGTATCTTTGGAATGCATTCTTTACATCACCACCAGGATTAGGTCTGATGACAGGATTCAATACAGAATCCAGAAACATTGCCAGTTATTATTAGTTCCGATAAATGGGAGCTTAATGTAGTACATGCAAAATTCTCCAAATAGCACCGATGAATTCATTCTCCAAATTTGATTATATTAAAGTTGAACAATATTTAGCTTAACTTTAAAAAAAAAAAACTATTGGTAGCTATGTATCTGTGCATTTATTTTTAGCAACCAGCAGTTTCAACTGTCGTAAGTAAACAAGCTATGACCTTACCCATGATAGTGTCTGCTAGCTGCCAAACAAAGTCCAAAATTTAACAAATTTATTTATATTTATTATTGCTTTTCTTTTTGGAAAAATTGCATATAAACACTGTATCATCACTATACCTAAGAACACTTGTGTAAAATCTCCCATAAAATGTGCTACAATCAGTTCATCACTTATCACCTTATGTGACATTCAAGATGTATCTCTACTTCTCTTATTAGTCTTTCATAATTGTTGTTAACAAAGACGGTGGCCTTTACTAAACTGCTGATAAGGAAGGGCAGTGTTTTGCTTCATATTTTTTCCCTTCAAACTCTATCAGGAATGCAAGTTAGAGTTGCATTCCATGCATTTATTGGTTTTGAAAATTAGTCTTTATTGCTTTATAAAGTGGGAGAGAGTATCATAGTGAGCCATATTATTTGCATTGCCCTGGAAATAAAAAACTTGTAGAATGAAATTTGTTTGATGGCTCACAGCAAGCTTTTCCTAGGTGTTTATTACAGCTCTATTCATTTCTCCTTTCTAATTACATACTGTATAACCGTTTAATAAGTTATACAGGCATACATGTACCATATTAAAGGTGTCCAAACACAACTACAGAGAATTTTGTTTGCATTTCTACTTCCATCTGATTTTCAAGAGTGCAACAGGCTAATGTAATAGTACAAATACTGTATTGGTCAGAGTTAAAAAAACAAAGCAAACCTGAAAATTGGCTTGTCTCCTATCAACTATCTATGTGGATACTAATGAATTCAGTCATAATGAACCTTATATTTATTGACAAAACCAAGAAATATAAGGTTGTCAGTTGTCTATGACTGAATCGGAGGATGCAAATATGGAACAAACATTAGCTATGCAAGTATTTATGTATATATTCTTCCCTGTCATTTTAACTTTTGTATCTAATTTATTGCATGTTATTTTGAATTTTTATTTTCATTTCAAATGAATCACATGGATTTATTAATTCATTCCACTATTAACAAAAAAAAAAAAAATAAATAAATAAAATATTTATACACAGAATGTGTCTAGTGTAGCAGTGTGGAAACTAGCACTATGAAATACTGGGAGAGGTATGGAATAGAATTCTGAATACATGGTTAAAACATTAGAATAAATGTTCTGCTAAAGCAAATTTTTGAATGTAATGTATGATAACACCTGTGTGATATGTATTATCTTGAAGCTGAAAAAATTTCAAAACTGGCAAGCACCAAGTCCAAAGTTTATGGTGTAAGTATTAGTATTGGAAAAAATCAACTTATACAGCAACATAAAAAAATGGCGTGAGTCACGCATGTGCAGCTGATGATTTTATCTGAAATATTCTTGTCCTGGAAGAGGTTAATGTAATCCAAGCCAATAGCCTAATCACCCATTTAAATGGGTACAATCAAATGGCAGCTACAGGAAATATGATTAAAACAATACAAGTTATGATAATTTTCCTCTGTCTGCAAATGACGTCACTTTCACATCTTATTTTTTGTGACTGATCAGACTTACTAGATTGAGGTGCCCCAAGGATGTTTCACATTAAAATAAACCTTTTATCCAGTTCGCTGTCCCATCTTTTCTAATTTACTGTGTGCATATTAAGTTAATGATTTTGAGTTGCATAATATAGATGAAGGGAATGTTATATCTTCATAAAATCATTAACATTTAACCCTTAACAGAAAAAAACCCCTTTTTCAAAAAATAAGATCTATGAATAATTTCAAAATACACACTATATCATGATATTATGAGATTGGAGAAAGTGAGAAAAAAGCCATACTGTCTGGATTTGGGGTATTCAATTGTATCTGATTATATACTTTATATGTACATTGAAACTAATTTATTTTATTTTATTTATTTTTTTTTTCATACCTTCAATTTGCAGGCTTCTAAAGTGATGCAGCTTAATTCTTAATCACCCTGTATTGTCAAAAATAATTCAAGAATAAGAAAAATTATTTGGTGTTCTCTTGATGAGATAATGGCAGTAAAATAATTAATGGATTTGATAACATACAAGGTTGTTGTTGTTATTTGGTTTTTAGGAGCATTGGCAACTAAGGCCATATTGCTCTGGGGATATGCGGTGGTCATTCCCTGACTTTTCTGCATTCTCCATATTTGATGGTCACGGGCTACATACAAGGTCTGCAAAACGTATTTGGACTGCAATGATATAGTGACAATAGGTACACTATACTCATGGAGGTGGGGGCTTAATTCTCCTTGAAATAGTGGCCTTCTGAAGCAGTGCACTTGCCCCAATGATATTTTCCACCCTTGGAAGCACTTCTGGAAAGCCAAGCCATCATATTACTCTTTCTTGTCATCAATGTCATGTCCTTTTTTGGCTAAAAATCTCTAAGCAAATAGCAACAAATGCAACAGTACATTTTCGTGATGAAACCAAAAGCCTTTGGCATTCCACTTTTCTAGTCATTTTCTTTGAACTGAATCACAAACTCATTTCAGGACTTCAATGTAAAACTAGGAATTCATGGGGAAGAAAATATGCACAAAACTGCCAGCAATTTGCCTCTGTTTTGCTGTGCAACCTGCACTTTTATGGATCGGGGAAGGAGTCTTCACCAGGATGACTGTTTGGTTTCTGGATTGAGCCTAAATTTCATCTCTGGTTATGATAAATTTCAAAAATGTCTCATCATTAGTTGCATGTTCAAGCAAATTGGAATTGACTTGCTGGCAGTGTTCATATTATTCAGCTGCTAACAGCTGTGGTATGACCTTTGCAGAAACACACGGCATGTTCAAAGTTTTTGTTAAAATGGAACAACATGATTTGACATAGTTATAAATGGATTAAACAATTTCAATATCAGTTAATCTTTGGTAATTCATAAAGTTTCCACTTGAAACACAATTTCATCACTGTTGAAGGCTCGCTTGCTCTCGCGCTCTCTCTCTCTCTCTCTCTCTCTCTCTCTCTCTCTCTCTCTCTCTCTCTCACACACACACACACACACACTAAAATAGCTGCTCCTAGATGCACTAATGCATATATATGCATGTTAAGATATGATATGAATTATGCGACATTGCAAGTTTTTGCCCCAGGTGCCACAAATGCTAGTGCCAGCCATGCATGTGTATGTGCACTCTAACAATTTGAAATATGATCAGAGGTGAAAATACGTCTTTGTTATTGGCCAATAGTAACAGATTGGCATTAGTAAGTTGAATAGCTTACTATGTAGAAGTAAGGATGAGATATGTCTGAACAAGTTTTTTTGTTGCTGTGCACTCTTCTGTTTCAACCTTGAACAAATAGTTTTAATGTTTTTGTTGAATGACATTTTAACAAAGTTTTTGTAAAAATGTAATGACGTGATCTGACAGAGTTACAAATTAGCATTAGTAGAGGCATACCATGCAAGAAAGCAAGCTTATGCAGCATTAGCCAAAAAAAAAAAAAAATGCTCCCATTTCACCCCTCTGTTTGTTCCAAATACCTGTCTAGCTCAGCCTTAAATTTATTTAGGCTATCAACTTCCACAACAAAAAATAGAAGACTGTTCCACCAATCAACTACCCACTGGCTAAAGGCAAGCTTCCACATAAGATATAAGCTAGTCTGTAATCAGGTCAAAAAGGAGGTTCGGCAAGCGAAGGCGGATTACGAGAAATCTTTGGCAAAAGATGCTAAGAAAAACAGCAAGGATTTCTTTACTTATATAAACTCTAAAAGGAAGGGGATGAATATGATTGGTCCACTTGACATCGATGGTTCGACTGTTGATGATCCTGCTCAGATAGCAAACAAACTGAATGAGTATTTTGCATCTACATTCACACGTGAGGAATTATTACAATTTGAAAATGGAAGAAGGTTATCAAATTGTAGCAGTGTGCTTAATGATTTTGTAATAACTGAGAGCAAAGTGGAGGAGAAATTGTTGAAGTTAAACATAAGAAAGGCACCTGGGGTGGATGGGATCTATCCAGTTATTTTAAAGGAGGCGGCAAAGCAACTAAGCAAACCCTTAGCCATAATTATGAGAGCATCCTTGGACTCAGGGGAGGTTCCCACGGACTGGAGATGTGCAAATGTGTCCCCAATTCACAAAGGTGGATCGAAGGGTGACACGAGTAATTACAGACCAGTTAGTTTAACTTCTGTTCCGGGTAAAATAATGGAGTCGCTGGTTAAAGATGCATTGCAGGATCATCTAGACAAGACTGCAGCAATAATTCAAACACAGCATGGGTTTGTTAAGGGAAAGTCTTGTCTGACAAATTTGATTGGTTATTATGATGTGGTCACAAAGGAACTGGATGCAAAAAATAATTTTGATATCATATACTTGGATTTCAGGAAAGATTTTGACACTGTTGCGCATGGAAGACTACTGTACAAATTGGAGCAGAATGGTATTAAGGGTAAGTTGCTACAATGGATAAAAGGATGGTTAAGTGGGAGAAGACAGAGGGTGCTAATCAATGGGTGCTGCTCTTCGTGGACTAATGTTATTAGTGGAGTCCCACAGGGTTCGGTGTTGGGTCCACTGTTGTTTTGTGTATTTATCAATGATATTGATGAAGGTATATCAGGCTTAATGTCGAAGTTTGCAGATGACACAAAGGTTGGCAGGGTTGTTAATGACAGTAATGGCAGTGTGCTACTGCAACAGGATCTAGATAATTTGGGCAGATGGGCTAAGAAGTGGCAACTGAAGTTCAACCTTGACAAATGCAAAGTACTGCATATGGGTAGAAGTAACCCCAGAGAAACGTACCAACTGTGTGGTACTACACTTAAGGTGGTAGAAAATGAAAAAGACCTGGGAGTAATTGTGCAGTCAGATATGAAGTTTTCTGAGCAGTGCAGACAGGCTGCTAGGGCAGGTCATGGGGTTTTGTCAATGATATATAGGAATTTTGCTAGCAGGGAAAAGGAGGTGATTGTCCCTCTGTATAAGGCAATGGTCAGGCCACGCCTTGAGTACTGCGTACAGGTCTGGAGGCCTCATTTTAGGAAGGATGTAGATTTGCTTGAGCGTGTACAGAGAAGAGCAACACGATTGGTGAGGGGAATGAAGGGATTCTCTTACCAAGAGAGGCTTAAGTTCTGCAAATTGCAGTGGCTGGAGACTAGGCACCTGCGCGGTGATCTGATTGAGGTCTATAAGGCCTTGAATGGGTTGAGCACGCTGAATTCTGATGGGATCCTTCCACTTGTTCAGATTACCAACCTACGGGGACATAAGTTCAAATTAAGAAAGGACAGATGTAGAATAGATGTGCGGAAATTTGCCTTTAGACAGCGGGTGGTTAATTGCTGGAACAAACTTCCATCTGTTGTTGTGGAAGTTGATAGGTTAAATAAATTTAAGGAGGAACTGGACAGGCATTTGGAGGGAATGGTGTGATTTTTTTTTTTTTTTTTTTGGCTGATGCTGCATAAGCTCCTACACTTGCTTTCTTGCATCATGTGCTACTACTACTACTATATCAATCCTGCATCAGTCTTTCCTCAATTTGAATTTATGCCGTCTCAGGTGATTATTCTGAGCAAGAGGAAGAATCCCATCAGCATTGAGCATGCTCAAACCATTCAAGGCTTTATACACCTCAATCAGATCACCTCGCAGGTGCCTAATCTCCAGACACTTAAGCCTTTCTTCGTAAAAGCAACCCTTCGTTCCATTCACTAATCTTGTTGCCCTTCTCTGCACTCGTTCCAACAGCTCTACATCCTTCTTAAAATGAGGGCTCCAGGCCTGTATACAGTACTCAAGGTGTAGCCTGACCATTGCCTTATACAAGGGGATAATCACCTCCTTATTATCCCTGCTAGAAAAATTCTTGTATATCATTGACAAGACACCATGAGCTACTCTTGTAGACAGTCTGCACTACTCAGAAAACTTCATCAATCTGCCTGCACAATTACCCACTGTCAGTGTAGTACCACAGGGTTGTTACATTTCTCTGTGGTTACTACTTCCCACATGTAGTACTTTACATTTGTCAATGTTAAACTTCATTTGCCATCTCTCATCAGCCCATCTGCTCAACTTTTCTAGATCCTGTTGCAGCAACGTACTGTAATTAGTGTCCTTAACAACCCTGCCAACCTTAGTATCGTCTGCAAACTTGGACATTAAGCCTGATATACCATCATCAATATCATTTATAAATACAGAAAACAACAATGGACCCAACACTGAACCCTGAGGGACTCCACTAATAACATTAGTCCACAAAGAGCGAATAACATTAGTCCACGAAATGTATGAAGCAATTTCACTATTAGTTAATCTTTGGCTATTTCATAAAGTTTTCACTTGAAACACAATTTCATCATTGGTTGAAGGCTGTCCAGATGTAATCACTTTTGGCAGACTTTCTAATTTCTCTGAAATGATGCTGCCAGTCAAAAACTTGTGTATGGTCCATTGAACAGATTACATGTTTCTTACGGTTTTTCCAGTTTTAACACACACACACAGCTCAATGCACTCTAACATCATGAAAGAGACGGCAGTGCAATCTGCTGTCTCAACCTTGAATAACGAGCATAATCCAGGTACGTTTTGAACAAATCTTATCCCTATTTTCAATTTTAGTATACTTTTAAACTTATCAAATTTTAAACCTTTTACATTACTTGCTTTCTTTATCTATGATCATTATAACTAAAGTTATGGACATTAAGAAGTCAGAGTTATTTACTTAGCGGTGAAATCTGATTTGATGTAGCAACACGGTCATAATGTATGGTCACCAATTTTTTGATCCTGAGTCTGAGTTTAAGCATACCATGTTTGGGTTCCAGTTTTTGTTGTAATTTCTTTGGATGTAGAATGGTAAAGGAAAAATAAAATTTCCATTCCATTTTGTGATGATTATGATATTATTCTTATGTTGTTATATGTTTTCTTTTGAAATGTATACAGCTTACAAAAATATTCAATATTTGCATAACATACCACAATGTTCTAGGTGCCAGCAACCTTTCTTGCTATATGAGTTACTTTAAAAATGAACAATGAACACAGTCGCAAGACTGATTTATCACAAATATATCTCTATTTTAAAGCTGCACAATTCTTATTTTTTATAATAAAAAGCACATTAGGCACATAGGAATTTGAGGTAAACTTAAAAATTAAATTGGACATGTAATTAATGAGATTTCTGGCATTGGTGTTCTCTAGAAAATTCTTATATTTTAATTTCCCATGCATTGCAATTGAAAATTTGCTGACTTGTGTTTTAAACTATGGTATTGATATGGTCAATGTCAGTTTAAAATAGGAAATTAAAAATCTATACAAGTAAATAGTTATTACAAAAGTACTTTTAGCATTTTCATGTTCACTGAAGTAAGATAGGGCACTATCCAATTTTTATTGCCAGTATATTATACTTTCCAAAAGTCACGCTGATGATAAACTACTACAACAGAATGTAATCTATCTTCTATAACTAAAAGAATGATAAATAAAATATCAACTGGGAATGATTCACAAAGCATATATTAATTAACCTATCCCAGACAGTATCAGCTGAGATGACTTGAAGTTTAAATTACTGGCTGTTAACTGGTTAATAAAATCATATTGGATATCTGTTTAATACCAAGTTGTGCAAGATTATATATATAATCAAATAACTAAGCAAACATGTTCTACTTATCTATAGACATATCTAAATTTCAAGAATTGTGTGGAATTCATATTCTTGAAGTGTTGTTCTAGAAACCAATGACCGTTAAAGGGGAAAAAATTGTTATTAAATAAGATTTAAAGCTATTATCATTCACTTACCTTTTCCAATTGTTTATTTTTTGATTTGGAAGCAGAGTTTGCATTTGGTTGTACTGAACTGGGAGATTTCATAGGTTTCCTAGATTTTTTTACTGGTTTGTTTTTTGCTTTTGTTTCGTGTAATTCTAGTTCAGATACATAAAGCTTTCCTTTAAGATACGTATTTAACCTTAATTCAACTGATTTATCATCTAATTCTTCCTTTTTTATTTCTTCCTGAGAATTCCCAATGGCAGTATCATCTGACTGTGAAATTAAATTAGCATCCTCATCGCTGTCTACAGCCTCTTGAACATCTAATTTCTGACATAATCGTATAAAATCCAGTTTAAATTTTTCTACAGTACTAGTACCATCTACAGTACTTTCAGCGACTTTATTTGTTTTTTTATGTTTTTTTTCTTTAAAATTTTCCAGTAATGCTTCAAACTTTTCATTGCCAATTAGCTCTTTCAAAGTCTCCTTTGTTACCCACTGTCTTAAGGTTTCTTCTGCAATCTGTAAATAATTTAAATCACTTCGTACAGGGATGACTGTTATTTCTTGTTTTGGACACTCAGACAAAGTAATTAATCCTTTTCTTGCAGGTAAATTTTTATTTTCTGTAACAGTTGTTACCTTTTTAGAAGACTTTTGGGAAAGTCCATTCAAACAATTTTTACGGTTTCCATCAAAAGTGCATTGTTTATAGATTACATTTTTATTTGTTGATGAGTCAAATTGTGAGTCAATTTTTATAGAATCATTTTGGTTTTGTATTGTCTCACTAACTTTCATGTTCTGAAAAGTAGCAACCTTTGATTTATTAGTATCAGCTTCTAAATTCTTAATGCCAATTGATAACATGGTAGAATCATGCTTTCCTAGTAGACAGAAACTTTGGTTTAATAGTTCATATTCCTCTGAAGGTTTTTCAGCATCATAATCTTTCTGTTTATCTCCAGAATGTGATTCACAGAATGAATTTTCTTCTTGTTTCACATGTAGACTGTAAGAAATAGAAATATCATAATATAATCTCCTGACAACAAACATCAATCAACTTTACATAAATATATATCTTTAATGCTATCCAATATATTAATAACTAAGGCCAATGATCTAACTTAAAATTTATTTAGCTCACATTAGTGAACTAAAGAGTTAATAAAATGATCCCTTTATTCAATTACTTGATAATCTTGCTCTATTCTGGTGATAATATTTTTTAACCCTACAAGAAATGGGGGGGGGGTTGTGGCAGTCATTTGAGTTTTGTCTGGGAGACAAAATTTGAATGACTGCCAAGGCATTCCTCTTCAAATCTAGACTTCAAATATGCACTTTTTTTCTTTCTTTCTTTTTTTTTTTTTTTTTTAATATCAGATATAAATTATATAGAAATATTCAAGTAGTTGCTATCATATATTTGTGTTTTAAACTAATTGACTGCAGAAACAGTTTATAACAAATGGCAGTTAAAAAAAAATGCCCCTTTTAAAACTGGAAGAAGAGTTTGCAATTTTGTTAGCTACAATTGTCCAATTTGGGCTTACAAAAGCCAAAATTAAATAAATTCTCAGGAATTCTATAAGTTGATACCTAAATAGATGATATTAATGTGGAGGAATACTACAGGGAAAAAAAAAAAGGGGGGGGGGGTAACAGCCAATTTTTTTCTTGATTTTTGACAATAATTTCACTGTCGTTGGACAGTGATGTCAAAATAGGAGCAAATTAATACTTATTTTGTATGTGTGCATTTTTCCAAAATTCCATATAGAAATGCACTCCACAGAGCTTGCCACCATCAGAAACATTACTTGTAGCCCACGTTCATTCAAACAACTGAATGAATGTGGGCTACAGATTAGCCATAAGTCATTTCTCATTATAAATGACAGACTGGTAATTGGTGAAATAATGAGCACTTAAACCTGCGTGGAGTGTAACTGCCTTTAATTTCTCAAAGAATTACAGATTACTTTTAAATGTTTCATGGTACTTCCTGTACCAATTCTTCATTAACTGAAAATACAGCAGAACTGGTAAATTATTGTGACTTCATTTACATAGAGTTCCCAATGCAATTACACATTTCTTATTTGTTAAGGTTCAGTTTTGAATTAATTAACAAATTACTGCTATGACTGAGTTTGCTGAAAGTAGCATATGACAAATAAATTTTCAAAAAGAATATGATACTGTTTCTTGAAACACTTGTGAAGAAAGTTCAAATTTGTTGATGAGGGTTGTAATGAATGGTGCAAAATTATCTGAAACTCTAAAATATTACAGTCTTAACAATGCATTCAACACAGACAATACAAGTTTTAAAGGGTTTGCTTGATAAAACTACTTTGTAAGGCGATTCTTGATGTGACGTAAGCATAGTAGAGAACATTTAATTCTCATTTTGAGTAGTGATATGCAAATTAGGTATGAAATTGACAACAAGGAAGCAAAGGAAAAATTGAGAGAGAGAGAGAGAGAAGGAGTAGAGTTTATGGGAAATCAGATTAAAATGCCATCACTGAAAGCAACCTATATTTGTACATACAACCACTTCTCAATTTATGCGCTTGCACATAGTAGGTGAGTGCACAGTAACTGCATTTTTTATTGATGTTATTTAGAAAGGTTCACTTAAAAATAGCTAAAGATTAAATAGCTCAGCATTATATACAGTATAATATGAGGTAAATGCATCTACTACATAAATTGAGAAACAATGCATGTGCTATAATTATGATGTTACCTGTTAAAACACATGTTAATACAAGAAATGTCCCATTAAGTTCTAAGCCTAACCAAGAGAAACCTACTTGATCAGTTTTGGAATACTTGGAACATAGTCTTTTTGGAACTTTGCACATTTGGTCCTGTAATGCTGAAATGCTTCTGTTGCATTTAGAGTGCGTAGAATGTTTTGTCATTGAAATGCCCATCCACAGCAGGCATAACCTCATTGATGATAAAATGGCTCCTGCCAAATTCTTTCCGAGGTTAAGAAACAAAGTAAAAGGGAGCCGTATAGCATTAGCAAAGGCACATGATGCAAGAAAGCAAGCTTATATAGCATCAGCCAAAAAAAAAAAAAAAAAATCCTTATTTCACCCATCCACTCACTCCAAATGTTTGTCAAGTTCTGCCTTGAATCTATTTAAGCTATCAACTTCTAAAACAACAGATGGAAGTTTGTTCCAGCAATCAACCACTCGCTGGCTAAAAGCAAACTTCTGCATATCTATCCTATAACCGTCTTTCCTCAATTTGAATTTATGCCCTCTCAGGCGGTTTTTTGAGCAAGAGGAAGAATCCCATCAGCATTGAGCATGCTCAAACCATTCAAGGCTTTATACACCTCAATCAGATCACCTCGTAGGTGCCTAGTCTCCAGACACTGTAATTTGCAAAACTTAAGCCTTTCTTCGTAAGGGCAACCCTTTGTTCCATTCACTAATCTTGTTGCCCTCCTCTGTACTCGTTCCAACAGCTCTACATCCTTCTTAAAATGAGGCCTCCGGACCTGTATACAGTACTCAAGGTGTGGTCTGACCATTGCCTTATATAAGGGGATAATCACCTCCTTATCCCTGCTAGAAAAATTCTTGTAGACCGTCTGCACTGCTCAGAAAACTTCATATCTGCCTGTCCAATTACCCCCAGGTCCTTTTCATTCTCTACCACTGTCAGTGTGGTACCACAAAGTTGATACGTTACTCTGGGATTACTGCTTCCCATATGTAATACTTTACATTTGTCAATGTTAAACTTCATTTGCCATCTCTCAGGCCATCTGCTCAACTTTTCTAGATTCTGTTGCAGCAGTGTACTGTAATTAGTGTCATTAACAACCCTGCCAACCTTCGTATCATCTGCAAACTTGGACATTAAGCCTGATATACCATCATCAATATCATTTATAAATACAGAAAACAACAATGGACCCAACACTGAACCCTGAGGGACTCCACTAATAACATTAGTCCATGAAGAGCAGTGTCCATTGATTACCACTCTCTGTCTTCTCCCACTCAACCATCCCTTTATCCATAGCAGCAATTTGCCTTCAATGCCACACTGCTCCAATTTGTGCAGCAGTCTCCCATGTGCAACAGTATCAAAGGCTTTTCTAAGATCCAAATATATGATATCAAAGTAATTCTTTGCATCCAGTTCCTTTGTGACTACATCATAGTATCCAATCAAATTAGTCAGACAAGACTTCCCCTTAACAAATCCATGCCATGTCCGAGCTATAACTGAAATCTTGTCTATATGATCCTGCAATGCTTCTTTAACCAATTCTGCCATTAATTTCCCTGGAATAGAAGTTAAACTAACAGGTCTGTAATTACCTGTTTCTTCCTTTGATCCTCCTTTGTGAATTGGGGTCACATTTGCACATCTCCAGTCCATGGGTACCTCCCCTGAGTCCAGGGAAGCTCTTATAATTATAGCTAAGGGTTTGCTTACTTCCTTTGCTACCTCCTTTAATATAACTGGATAGATTCCATCCACCCCAGGTGCATAAGGGGGATGCTAAAGTAATTAAACCCAAACTTGTGGATTACAGGCATGGTAATAATGGGTGTGTGACATGGCAGATGTCTTTTCGATGAAAATACATTTCTTTCACCAATTTCCTCTAGTGCTTTATCTAGATTTAATCTTGTAGTTGAAGGAGGAATAATAATAATAAACTACAATAATAGTTTTGATTCTTTTATAGGAAATTAAATGAACTACTCTGTCAGAATCCCAAAACGACTGATATTGCAACTTTCACAGCCAAAAGACAGACTTTTGTGGGAGAGGTGAGATATTTCCTATTTAGGCTGCTGCTTAGTCTCACATAATTGGAAGTGGGGGGACCTATGTTTCATACATTATTGTGAAAAAATATACATTCCTGTGGATCTGCAATGAGAAAGCACAGATTTTCCTTTGACATATTGCATCCAACTAGCTTTTGTTCAAAAACTCAAAAGTTTCGGAGTCCAGTGTGTGGAAACTGATCAAATTGTGATATGCTCTGTCACAATTTGATCAACTGGTTTCAGCCCAGTGTTTCAGGAATCAGCTGGATCATCAATCAGCAGTTATTGTGTGGAAACTGATCAAATTGTTACATCCTCTGTCACAATCTCATCAGCTGGCTTGGTAAACCCAGTGCCTCAGCAATCTGTTGGATCATCAATTGGCAATCGTTCATAATGAGTTCATGGATATTAATGATGGTTTTTGGAGTGGTGACATCAGAAGGCTTTCCTTTTTAAGGATAATCTTCAACTGACAGCTGAATTCACCTGTTCACTTCTTAACAATGGCATATGAAGTGATAAGGTCTCTCAAGGTGTCCACCATCATCATCACCTACAAATGTATTTCTCAGTTTTTAATGCAAAGCCATTCAGGTCCTGTAAAATATCAAAAAATTAAACATAAAAAGAAAATTTTAATTTCTGAATATATAAATATTATTCCTTTCTGGTTGAACTCAGAACATATGGGACTCCCTCATATTGCCCACCTTGTTTACAGAAATATATACTGACCCTTTTCAACATGTTCTATACTATCTTGTGAAGTATCCTTTGATTGATATTGTAATACAATGCTCAATGTTTTGTTTAATTAATGTTTGGCTTTTTTTCAAGGTATGCAAGCTCTTAGCAGCTTGAAGCATTATAAGCATTATCTAAAGGTCTTGGTTATCAAAGCAAGCATGCATGCGCACGCACACCTTTGCCAAAGAAGCTTATTGAGAAATCCAGTGTTATGTTGGAAGTATGGGACATTACACTATCTTGCTGAAACCAGCAGTCTCTTTTATTCTCTTCTAAAAAAAAAAAAGCAGCAAACTTCAGTAAACTATTGTGGTACCATTCCAATTGATGGTTACCTTGAGATAAAGTAGTTCATCTGTTTTCACAGTATCATGCACCATGCTCAAATTTTCATTGCCCAGATGCAAGGTGCAGAATATGGGATCCTTGCATTCCAAAACTGTTTTTGAATGCTGATATATTAATTTTATATATATTATATATATATTATATATATATATAATATATATATATAATATATATAAATTATATATTATATATATATATATATATTATATATGTTATATTATATATATAATATATAATATAATATATTATATATATAATATATAATATAATATATTATATATTATAATATATATATATATATATATATATACATATATATACATTAAGCCTCATCTGAAAAGAACAGCTTTCTCAGTTCACCTATTCCAAAATGACTGGTGTTACAAACCAATGACAGTATCAAACTCTCACTACTCTCAATCCCTGTAGTTTGAGTTTATGCAAGAGCAAATGCAGCAGCATGCAATTTCAACTTTTTATTGCTTGTTTGGCAAATTATCCTATGTTGTGCAAACTACATGATAATCCACTTTGTTGTGAAAGTCATTAATAAATTCCAAGGTCCTGTTTATTAACACCCAACAGCAGGCACGTTTCTAACTGGAAACATACCTACTATTGGGTGTTAATGAACTGGTTGTTTTGTGAAATATTTTTTATCAAACAGAACTGTTTTGTTAGGAACCATTTTTGTCTGAAAAAACCTATAATGCAACTTGACATGAAAAATGTTCAAACACATTCTTCAAAAAATTTCAGTTTACTCTGTCAGTGTTAATTCATCATCTTTGGAGAAGCACTCAGAATCACAACTACTTTGCACCTGTCACACATGTGAAAAGGTCACCCTGACATCTGTGTGAAATTACCACTGTTCAGCAATGGGGAAAGAGAGAAGTCATAATACTACATAACTAATCACTCTGTGGTCATAACAGTTTCCAACCAAATGGAATGGTCTCTAGAATTGTTAGTTATTAAAAATTAAATAACTATGACAAAAAAAACAGGTTGTAAAACACAGAATATGGACTAAGGCACAAAATAAAAACAGAAAGCAAGTCAGAAAATTGAAACTGAAAATTAGTTGCAATGTCATATATGGAGAGTTTTTTTTTTTTTTTTAAGACCGGGATTTTTTTTTTTTTTTTTATTAAACTGTCAAAAATTATTTGAGACTATCAGTACAAAACTGAACTCTGAATCAATTTATGTTGAGAAAAATTAATGCTATGTATGAGAACCAACTTCCACTACCTCACTAATCTCTGGTGTACAACATTTTGAGTACAGGAACTCCCCGACTTATGTAATACTCAACTTACAGAAATTTGACTTTACGTAAGTTTTTGCCAGCCGGTGCAAACTTAAAAAATTCGTGGAAACGTATTTTGCATCCTGTAGGAATAAATGGAGGTATCGTGAAAATATCGGAATGTGAACCCAATAACACATTGGTTTTTTTTTTTTTTTCCTCTCTTGTAATTCATTCCAAGTCCTTGGAATTTGAAAATTTCACTATATTACTAAGCTATTTATCTCTTTAAAAGGTCATTTTTATAATGGAAATTGCACTACCCTTTCATCGTTATCATATGTTCTCCATTATAAGAATCAATTTTGAAGGCTTTTGTGATATTTTTCTAAAGCACGTTTCTGGAGGTCACGACCATAAAACAATTTGCACCTTCCGGTTTATTTGGCTTTTCTGTTAGTGAATTTAATTATAAACGGGTAGTAAACTCAATCTTATTGCATTTGCGATAATACTGATAACTGCAATTGTGTGGGTTTTTACGCTATTATGGGAAAATGTGTTCCCTTCACTGAAATCTTCAATCATATAAAAAAATTTTCAGAAACTTCTCTTCATTCCTATTTACTTATTACAATGGTGAAGGGAAAAGGATCAACGGAAAGTGCAAGTGCTGGCAGTGCTAAGAAAAGAAACTAGATTCATTTAGAAATGAAGATGATTAATTAAGAAGTACAAAGCAGGACAAAGTTTGTCATCTATTGCAAAGGAATTAGGTCTCGCTGTTTCAACAGTGAATACTATTTTAAAGGACAGTGTGTTGTTGTTGTTGTTTGTTATTTTGGTTTTTAGGAGCATTAGCAACTAAGGCCATATCGCTCCAGGATATGCGGTGGTCACCTGACCTTTCCGCATCCTCCGTATTTGGTGGTGACGGGCTCGAACCCCGGTCTAATCAAGAAGCGTGTGCTACGCACTGCTGCTCCTTCCCACCTGGCTACGGAGGCACCAAGGACAGTGTGTGTATAAAAGAACATGTCAAAGGAACAACGCATTTAAGATCAACAGTGATCACAAAACAGCATTCAGGTACTATATCGAAGATGGAACAGCTGTTAACAATATGGATGGAAAATCAGATTCAAAAGCAAGTGCCCCTGAGTCTAATTGGCCATTCAAGCAAAAGCAACAAGTATTTATAAAGCTATTAAGGATAAGTACGGTGAGCCCCAACCCAAGTTCATGGCAAGCAATGGATAGTTTAATAGGTTCAAGCATTGCGTTGGTTTCCACAACGTTAAAGTATGCAGTGAAGTTGCCAGTGCTGATTCTACAGCTGCAGAGAAATTTTGTGATGTGCTGAAAAAAATTATTGATGAAGGCAGCTGTTCAACGCAGCAAATTTTTAAGGTTGACGAGACTGCTCTGTATTGGAAAAAATGCTGGATTGAACATACATTGCCAAAGAAGAAAATACAATGCCAGGTTTAAAGGCATCAAAAGATAGGGCCAGGCTCTTGCTTGGGTCTAATTCAGCAGGAGATTACAGATTAATGCCACTGCTTGTGTACCATTCTGGAAATCCTCGTGCATTTAAGGGCTGATGCCCTTAATAGGTTCAATTATAAGCCACCCTACCCATGCATTTCCGATCGAAACAGAGAGCATGGATAACAATATCTCTCTCTCTGAGGATTGGTTTAAATGCTGCTTCATTCCCGAGGTTGAAAATATTGTATAGACGACGTTCCTTTCAAGATTTTGCTTCTATTAGATAATGCTCCTAGACATCCTACACATCTAGATGATTTCAATTTGAATGCGAGAGGCATATTTCTACTGCTAAACAAGACTTCACTCATCCAACCAATGGATCAGGGTGTTATTTCGAATTTAAAAGCATACTATTTACGCACAACATTTGCTCAGGCATTCTGCAGTAGATGAGAAAATTACGCTAAGAGACTTTTGGAAATCTTACAATAGTTACCACACTATCTTAAGGCCTAGGTGAAAATTACTAAAAGTTGTTTTTAGTAATGCCCACAGAAAATAAGTAAAGATTGCAGAGCTACTTCAGTTGGAGGTTGATGCCATAGATGTGGAGGAGTTAATAGAGGAAGAAGAGAAGGAATTATCTAACAAAGAATTTATTGACTTGCAGGCAGCGATAATGAAAGAAGAAAAGGTTGATGAAGCTCAAGATGAACCAAATGAACAGCCAAGACGCTTCATCACCAGAGAGAGATGGAATGGCATTTTGTGAAATTTCATCGGCAATGGCAAGGTTTGGATCCTGACAGCAAACGATTCTTAAAAGTTAACAGAGGGGTGAATGATATGCTTGCTTGCTACAAAGAAATCTATGATGAAAAGGAAAAAGCCATCGTCCAGTCATCCATTAATATGTTCTTTCATAAGGCTGAGTGACCAACCCCTTCTAAATTTCCACAGCCCTCAACCCCTGCAGCAGCATACTTATCAGCTGAAGACGTTGATTCTGGCAACAATGCTTGAGAGGTAAAACTTACTGATGTTATGCCTGTCTCCCCTCTTTTTTTGTAATTTTATAATTTTGAAATTTTTTTAAATTGCATGCGTTGGTAATTTTTCCTGCATGAGATAAAAAATTGAATAAATAATTCTATTTACATGTTCGTCGAACATTTCTTTTTTGATTCAATCAATTCAGCAAGCACAGTTGCGAGTGCTGCACAAGCATGGGGGAAATTCCCTGATTTACGTAAAATCCGACTTACGTAGAGTTCCGTAGAATGCAACCCTTATGTAAGTTGGGGAGTTCCTGTATATGGTTTTTAGTGTTCTGAGTTTGATACGCTTAATATAAATAAATTTTTATGTGCTTCAAAAAAAAAAAAAAAAAGTTACAAAATTTAATATTTAATTAAGAAATATACCTTTTCTGATGATGGTAATCATCAAAATGATATGCTAAATTCTTTTCTTTTATATGAAGACCAGATAACTGGGAAGCACATTTCTCAATATCTTCATTTTTGACATATGGTGACAAGCCAATTCTTTTTAATGGATTTAGTTCGGTGTCATCATATATTTTCACTTCAACTTCATTTTTGGTTACTTTTGCATGACCAAAATCCACTTCTTCACCAGGACTTCCTCTGATAAAATAAAGTTTATAAAGATTTTATCCACATTTACTTTAATAATATGAAGTTTACAATTCACAGTAATGGAAATTTCACATATTACACAACCTAAATGGTCAAACAACTGTGATCATTATACTAGTTTTTAATTTTGTTTTAATGTTCTTATCAAATGACTAATCAAATTCTTTGTCTAGAATTTGCTAAACATTTTTAAATACAATTCTGATGATATTCACACAGTAAAAAATTGGTTTTTTTTTTTAATGATTAGCCATCCAGCTTTCCACAAAGCACCTGGATAAATTATTCCATAAATTTTGCAGGTGAGACTGAATTTGGCAACAACTGTTTTCTAATTCTAATATCATTTCAGTGAAATTTTTAAATTTAAATTTTACTTTACTTAAATTTTAAAAATTAAATTCAAATTTAATTGAGTTAACTAGGGAAAAAAAAAGTAACAGAGAAATTAATCCAGTTATGTGAAAGGCTATTTAAAGAATAGTTAAAGTACGTTTGAATCTTTAAGAATTAAGTAGTGAGCATCCTTAAGTACCCAGAGGTTAGTTACTACAATAATATTGGTAATTTGGTATCACCCACTACATGACTATTTACTTAGTGATAGGCATAACAGGGAGCAACAGCTTAAAACATATCAAGTGATTCCTTTCTCATGTAGTTACCTAGTAAGCTGACCTTTGAATTTCCTAAAGCTCAACAGCCCATAGAGGCAAGTTATTCTACTAATTAACAACTCACAGGCTAAAAGGAAATTTAATACATTCCAGTCTACATCTCTTTCCCTGTAATTTGAAATTATGCCTATAGTTCTGGTACCAAAAATCAAATTACAATAGTGAAGCCATTTGTAACACACCAGAGCCTTGCAGACCTTAATCAAGCACCCTGTAAGGTGCCTAGTTACCAAGTTTTGTAGTCCACATATTCAAAGTCTATTAGCATACATAATATTAGCCATAAAGTGCAAGAAAGGAACAAGATTTAGCAGCATCAGCCAAAAAAATAAAATAAACAAAATAATAATAAATAAATAAAAAATAAACAAAATAATAATAAATAAATAAAAAATAAACAAAATAATAATAAATAAGTAAAAAATAACCTGTGTTTCCTTCCTGATGTAGTTAAAATATTCAGCTGAACTTTTAAATTTGTAAAAGCTGTCCATCCCAACTGCCCATGGAAACAACTTAGTGGCTAGAAGAAAACTTACAATCCACTCTAAATCTCTTTCCTCATAATTAAACTTATGGGCTTCTAGTTCCTGAATCATTTATAAGGGTGAAAATTTCATCTTCATTCAGGTCCCTTCTGAGGTGCCTAGAAAATACATAATCACAACACACTTGGGGGAACAGCAACCCCAAAATAACTTTTGCACTTGGAGTTGAATTAAAAATAGTTGAGGAAGAAAGGGATTTGGGAGTTATGATATGCACAGAGATGAAGTTCTCCTAGCAGTGAAGACAGGCACAAAGGTATTCCTTTGTCCATGGTGTCCTATCAATGATTTATTGTTCATTTGTGCAGATAGTGATATCATAATTCCACAGCATAAAGCGTTTGTAAGACTGCACTTGGAACACCATATCTAATTATGTAAAATGCATCTAAAAAAAAAGACAGTGAGGTTCTTGAAATGGTCCAAAGCTGGGCCAACTAGCTTGGGGAGAGAGAGAGCTGCAAAACAGCATCTGTGCAAGGAAAGGCTTTGAACTATGGGCTACAAGGAGCTTGGTTACTAATAAGCTCTGTAACTTACAATTTGAAGTCTTTCCTCATACAGGTGCTCTTTTGTGGATCTTAAACAAGCAGGTTACTCATTTAACTCTTTGAAAAATAAAGCTCAATATCTTTTTTCCAGATGCAGTATTCCAAGTGTGGTCTTACAATTTCCTTATACAATGGAATTATTACTTAATATCACTACCTTTACAAGCAAACAATCAATAAATCATGGATAAACAACATGGGCAACTCTCTACCTCCTGCCCTGCAGCAATCCTGCAATAAAACATTGAATCTTACCCACAATCATAACATGTTTAGGCCTATACAGCAACCTCTCATGAGGAAGTGAGTCAAATGTGTTTGCTAAAATCCAAATACAGAATACTGAAATTATCTCATACTTCCAACTTATGAGTAACTGTATCAAAATAGCTAAGGAAGTTAGTTAAGCAAGATTTTCCTTTAACAAAACCATGAAGTGTAGCCTTTAGAATTCTATTTCTATATATTCCAGTCTTTATCATTGCCTTCATGATTTTTACACTGGCACTCTTGAAATCCAAATGAATATCTTCTAATTCCTGGTGTAGTGCCTCACAATTAACCTTAATGGTTCAATGCATGTCTCTCACCACCTCCCTCAAAATGAATGTGTATATGCCACCAACTCTGAGTCTTAGTTGTCTTTAGGTTCTAAATGTTTTAGAGGTGTTTCTTTTTTTTTTTTTTATTGGCTGATGTTGTATAAGCTTGCTTCCTTGCATCATTTCCCACTAAGATACTAAAAACGCTTTATCCCCATTCTTTTCTCACTTAGCCTTTGCCAACGAGTCATTGAGGCTGACAGTTTGAATTTATTCAAAAAAAAAAAAAAAAAGTTACCTACATGAGGAGGGAAGCAGCACAATTTGTATTTTCTTATTTACTTTTTTTTTTTTTTTTTTTTGGCTAGTGCAGCAAAAGCCTGTGGCTTCCTTGCACTATATGGCAAACACTATTACTACTATTACATGTCAACTCTGAGCTCCTGGTATGCCACCTTTTCCTGCTCTATTAGATTAATCAGCTTTTTATTCATTCTTCATTAAAATAGAGCACATCCTCCTTGAGCTATATTTTCTTAATGGTATATATTACATTCATCACATTTGTGACTGTTGCTTTAAAGACATTTCATAATTTTAAAGAATTAACTCCACTTCTGCTATCTGCCCGGTTGATAGAGGCCATGTAGCATCTTAAACTATTATAGTCTTCTGTCCTGAAATTAAACCCCCACACCTTTAACTTTAACAAATGATCTCTTTCTTCATCTTCCAACTAAGGATTACATGTTCATTTCTTGCTAGTAGTTCCTATATTGTGAACCCCTATATCTTCTGGTTCTTGGGTTATGGTCAGGCCTAGACAAATTTTACCTCTAGTATTTTCGCTAACGGAAACAAGGTTAGTGAACGGAATGAAGGGTTGCTCTTACGAAGAAAAGCTTAAGTTTTGCAAATTAGTGTCTGGAGACTAGGCACTGGCGAGGTGATCTGATAGAGGTGTACAAAGCCTTGAATGGTTTGAGCATGCTCAATGCTGATGGAATACTGCCTCTTGCTCAGAATAATCACCTGAGAGGGCATAAATTCAAATTGAAGAAAGACAGATGTAGGATAGATGTGCGGAAATTTGCCTTTAGCCAGCAGGTAGTTGGTTGGTGGAACAGACTTCCATCCCTTGTTGTGGAAGTTGACAGCCTAAATAAATTTAAGGCTCAGCTGGACAGGTATTTCGAACAAACGGAGGGGTGAAGTGGAAGGGTCTTTTTTTTTTTTTTTGGCTGATGCTGCACAAGCTTGCTTTCTTGCATTGTATGCCTCTACTATTGCTAATACTGATACAAATAATCATCATCTAATTGGTTTAAAAATTTTGTACCCACATAGTGAGTTTTCTTATGCTTGCTCCAATGATTAAGGGACAAATTTAAATCAATCATAATAAGGCATTTACACTTGCTTGCTCCTTATTCCATCTGCATGTAGAAACTCTTGTCATATGCTTCACAATTCTTGTCCATAGCATACACTTATTCTCACTTGCATCTAACTCCTCAAAACTACATAGATTTTTTTCCAGCATGAATAAGTTCTGAATCCAAGGTTTTTGTAATGCTCAGCCTGCTTTTGATAAGGAGCGTGACCTTCTCCAACCTTTATACCTTGCTTACCCTTCCTAGACACATTATACATACTACAGTGCAACTCACCATCCCCCTATTTCTGGGTAACATCAAGTTTCCATTAGCCTTATGTCACAATGTTAGATGTCCTAATGAGTTCAAATTCACTCATTTTACTAGGAAAAATTACATTACTGCAGATATTATTGTAGAATATCTGCCTGGCAAAAGGGTCCATATGATGAAAGACAAACAGTCTTTCCTCCCTTTTGCCAGACACGTGATTTAGTGTCTCTTTAGGTTCATTCTCCATGATTGGACACTGTATGCCAAACATGATCTTACAATTGCCTTGTACAGTGGAATTACAACCTCCCTATTTGTACAAGCAAATGTTCGATAAATAATCAATACAACAACATGAGCCCTCCCTGTCACCTGTTTGCAATAGATGGAGAACTTCATGAAATTCGTTTTTTTATTTCTTTTTTTTTTTACGAGCTATATATACTGAATGTGGATCCTTATGATATTCAAACCATGGCATCCAGTCAATAGTCAAGTTCTTCCTGTGTTATGGAGTAGGCTGTAGTCCCCAAGCTGTAGAATCAGATCACAGCACAGCTGTTGTGATCTGATTCTTCACATCACAAAAACTGAACCTTGAAGCCAATCATTCCACACTTGGAGATTTGGCATTCTTCTAGACAGAAATACACATCAATCAAATAATGAGTGGACTGGATCCCATCTTGTTGATACACTGGTGTGCAAAACTTAAGGACCAGTCAGGTTTTCACCTGTAGCTTCTCATAGGATTGGCCTGGATATGGGAAAAGCATACAAAAGGAACCTCGTGAGATACAGAAATTATGAAGAAAACGTCACCGACACAACAGAAACAAAATGGTACAGAGGGACTTTATTCAAAAATGGCAACACAGCACTGGCTGCCATGATACACATGCATCACTGCCAAAGATGGAACAAAGGGAAGAGGTGGTCCTCAGTAGGAGATATGGCCACCCCTAATGTCGATGCAGGCTTTGCACCGCCTGCCCATACTTAGAACAATGTTTTTGATAAGTTCTTGTAGTAACATTGTCCATTCCTCTGCCAGCACCACCTTCAGCTGGTGAACATTTTCTGGTGGGTGTGGCCGTGCCGTTAGGCGTCTCCCCAGAGCATCCCATATATGTTCGATGGGATTTCGATCGGTGGAATGGGTAGGCCAATCCATACGAACAATGTCCTCACTTTCTAAAAGCATATCAACAGCTGCAGTGCAACAGGGTGTGGTGTTATCGTCCATAAACACGAACTCAGGGCCAATGGCACCTTGGAACAGATGCACATAGGGAAGGATTACCCCAGTACAGTAGCGTGCACCGGTTACAGCACTGCCTTCCAGTATCTGGAGTTGTGTACGTTCATCCAAGATAATGCCCTCCCAGACGAGACCACCTCAACCGCCATATCGATCCTTTCAGTGATATTTGCAAGGTGCAAATTACGCCATTGTGCTGCTGTCCAGTCCTTGTGTTCGATGCACCACGTTAAATGGTGTCTCCGATGGGCAGGTGTTAAATGGACACAGCATACTGGCTGTCGAGCAAATAGTCCACCTTTGTGGAGTTGCCTGGCCACAGTAAACCGTGATATCCTGCGTCCTGTGCAGCTGGGTTTGCAATGGATCTCGCTGTCTGGTGTCGGTCCCTCTTAGCCTGTAGGAGTATATAGCGGTCATCATTGGGCATTGTTTTTTGTTGACGACCACCACTGGTCCTTCGAACAGCTGTACCTGTCATTCTGAAGGCCGACCACACATGTGAGGCGATACCAAACTCTGCAGCCACACTCCTCGCACTTCGACCTTCCCCGAGCTCCCAATTATTCGATCCCAGGTAAAGTCATCCAAATGTCTACTGGCGATTTCGTTGTCGTAGCACTGTATGAACCAATCAAATGTCTGTAACAATCGTGCTCACCATCCGGTAATTTGCACATAACTGCTGAACTCCTGCTTTTTTCTGTTTATGTGAGTCCTCTCATCACGATTCAAATTTTTGCGTGTGCACCAGCTTTCTACCAAATAGCCACAGTTATGCAAATCGCCACAGGATGTTTCATTTGATTTTATGGTTGTAACCTTTAGAAATAGTGTTGGTCTTTAAGTTTTGCACACCAGTGTATAAAAACGTTTATGGGAAGTCCTCCTACAATGTGGAAATAGCCATTTCTGTAATATGTTTAAGTAAACAAAAGGGAAAAAAAATCTCATAGACCTTTTCCTCTGACACTGCAGAGAACACTTATTTTTAGACTTGTATGTGGTTTCAATATAGACTGAGATGGACATAGTACATAAGGTTTAGTGTCAAGTGGCACTGGTGGTTTCCCATAACTTCGTTGCCTGGCAAGCTCGGGATGGGCCCCTAAATATATATGTATTCGGGAGAGATATTGTAAGTGATGGAGTATAGTGAAGGTGAAGGAGCTGGATGACAGAAAGACTTCCACCAGGAATTCAGAAGTTAAAGAGAGAGAGGGGCATCCCTGTACAGAAAACCCATCCTCCACAGACGGGATTGTTAAAAGATGGATACGTAGGCATAGTGTTGGGGGAAAGATGCCTCCAGTGGTTTTCCACATCTGCGCCATATACACTCTGTGAACACAAACAGTATCACTGTGAAAGCCAGAAAACACCCCCAGGGGCTCACATCTGGTGAGTATGGGCTTGGCATACCCGGGATCCTGAGCTGGATATCATCATTCTTCTCTTTCTTGGCGATTCCCTTCTATTTCTGACCCCTCTCTCTCTCTCTCAGGGGTAACTCAGAATTTTTTTTTTTTTTGGCTGGTGCAGCAAAAGCCTCAGGCTTCCTTGCACCATATGGCTAATTATAAGTGTTGTGTTGTAAATGAAGTATCGTGCTGGGTTCTGTTGGGTGTCCTGGCTTTTAGTCGGAGGGCCCTTGGTGGGGACCCCATGTTGTACACACGCATGCACACACACACACCACTAGGAGGTAGCCAGGCTGTGCATAATTCTCTGGCTAGTCTCCTCCAGGTCGCCTGAGCTTCCTGGAAAGAGACCAAGTGAAAAAAAAAAAAAAAAAAAAAACCTCTTTAATAACGATAATGTACCAAAGAGAGTAAAGGAAAGGAGGTATAGACAGAGCGACGGAGGATGTAAAGGAAGGCATTTTCCACAGGTTGGGTGGGATTTCTCCCACCTAAGTGGAAAGTGGAAGAAGAGGGCCCTCGAGAGGGTGGGAAGACAGTCATGTATCAAGAGAGACACAGATGAAACAATTCAAGCGACTTGAGTGTCAAGTCCAGTAGCTAGAAGTGGTCACAATCTAGGTGCAGATGTTCGCAGTCGAATCTGGATGAATCCGAGGTGGAGATGTTCAATATGTAAGAAAAGGGTGTCAATCAATGTGCATTAGTTCTAGGACGCTGTACCAGTGATCTTCTTCTGGTGAATAGATCATGGGCAAAGGCAGAAAAAGCGTGGTACTGGTCTACCTCATTAATCAGAAAATGTTAATTTCCTCGAGGCAAGGCATGTATTTTTGTTATGGGCAATGTTCGCAGGTCCTTGTAGAGTGGGCAAACAGAATAGGTGATCCCAGTCTTCATTTTCACCACAAAGATAGCGAGGGTCATCCACGATGTTCATAGAGGGCAAGTAGGCAATGAATTTCTAAAAGATTTGTTTGGTTGTGACCGATTTTGTCTCTTGAAACCACAGAATACACTTTGCCTTTTTCAGCCAAGTAGCCAATTTGATAGTCTGGTGGAACAAATGCTGTGCATGCCTGAGTATAACCCAAATTTCAAGAGGGGAGAGAGTTTTGAATTTGAGCAGTGCATTCTTTGAATTTATTTTTTTATTTTTATTAATAACAATATACACAACAGGTAACCATTAACAGTGTATCTGAGATCAGAACAATAAACATAATAACAATAATACGAAATCCAACAGGAAGATAAATATTAATATATATTCAAACATTAAAATCATATGTACAAAAGAGGATTGCATTAAGTTAAGTTACCGGCAAAAAGAGTAATAAATTAATTAGTCAGAGAACAGAAAAATAAAAAAACACATAATAAAAAAAAAAACTACAATAATTAGATCACAGCTAGTCACTTTGCAGTTTAAGAGAAGAGGCAAACTTGTGGATGGAGCTCATTAGTGATTGGAAGTTGTCAAAGAATCAACGAGAGTCATTTGCTGATTTTGTTCAGTGGACTGAACTTCATAAAGTCTGTGGTGGCAGAGTCCAGGCGAAAAGGTGTAAGGTTTCCGACTTGTCTACAAGGAGGATTGAAGTTGATTTTGCAAAGGATATCAGATGCTTCATAAGTTCCAGTGATTACTTTGGCTAGAAGGGTGATGTCAGCAGTAACTCTTCTAGTGCACAGAGGCTTCAGATGAAAGTAATCACATAGCGATTCATAATACACTGAGTGATAGAACAGAGGATTATGGTACGTAAGGTAACGGACAAACTTTTTTTGGACTGCTTCAATTTTGTTAGTTAAAGTTTTGTGTGAGGATTCCAGATGGGTGAACTGAATTCAAGGAGTGGCAGAACAATATTTTTATAAAGGATAACCACATCTGTAGTTTTTGAACTTGTATGTGTTCCATTTGATGAATCCCAGTGTTTTGAATGCTTTGCTGGTGATTTTAAGGACATGGGCATTGAATTTAGCACTGCTGGAGAAGGGAATCCCCAAGTCGTTAACTTGGTCACACCTGTCAATGATCACACAGTTAATACCGTACTCCGTATTAATTAGTTGTGGAGATCTGGTGGATGAGAAAGATTACTTTGCACTTTGAGGGATTAGCAGACAAACCATTCAGAGATAGCCACAGAGAGAATTTATTGAGAGCACATTGAAGCTGTTGTGAATCGGTAACCTCCTTCACTGCTGAGTAGATCTTAAGATCATCTGCATAGAGAGCAACTTGAACATTGGAGGTGTAGATGAAAGAAGGAAGATCATTTATGAAAACAATGAAGAGAAGAGGACCTAAGGGGGAGCCTTGTGGTACTCCACTTTAGTGGTATAAAACAGTCTCAGTTCACTTGATTGATGATAACACTCAAGGAATGATGAGTAATATAGCTGCGTAACCATGAGAGCAAAGGGTCACAGATACCATATATCTTAAGTTTTTCAAGAAGTTGTTCGTGCGGGACTTTATCAAATGCCTTAGATATATCTGTGTAGACTGCATCAACTTGAAGGTGGTTATCAAGAGCTTCAATTAAATGAATGATTATTGCCTTATCCATTTTTTACATTGCCTAAACATTATGAAGAATTACATAGAGGATATTCCAAAAGCTACACATCATAAGGGGAAAAAATAATCAAGCAATTTTTAATTGTAATTTTTCCCTGTTTTAGGTTTAATTTTCATATGATGGAAATAAGGCTAATGTTGGAAGAAAGAGTTGCCATGTTATTTATGGTCTAAGAGTTTGGGCATATCATGAATATATTATAGAGAAATTTAAGTGGCTAGATCAGGAGAAAAGCATATCATTCGCACAACTGTTATGAGAATTAGTAAACCACTTCAAGAGAACTGAAATCATCCACAACTGCATCTGTAGAGATAGAAGTGCTACAAATGAAGAAAATGGAATAGCTATGCTTGGAAAAATTGCAGTGAATCCAAAGTCTGTAAAAAAAGCTGCCACACAACGTGGAATCAAGTTTTTAACATGAGCATTAGTAGAGGCATTTGATGCAAGAAAGCAAGCTTATGCAGCATCAGCCAAAAAAAAAAAAAAAAAAAAAAAAAACCCACTTCCACTTCACCCCTCTGTTCGTTCAAAATACCTGTCCAGCTGAGCCTTAAACTTATTTAGGCTATCAACCTCCACCACAAGGGATGGCAGTCTGTTCCACCAACCAACCACCCGCTGGCTAAAGGCAAATTTCCGCACGTCTATCCTACATCTGTCTTTCCTCAATTTGAATTTATGCCCTCTCAGGTGATTTTTCTGAGCTAGAGGAAGAATCCCATCAGCATTGAGCATGCTTAAACCATTCAAGGCTTTATACACCTCTATCAGATCACCTTGCTGGTGCCTAGTCTCCAGACACTGTAATTTGCAAAACTTAAGCCTTTCTTCGTAAGAGCACCCCTTTGTTCCATTCACTAATCTTGTTGCCCTTCTCTGTACTCGTTCCAGCAGCTCTACATCCTTCTTGAAATGAGGCCTCCAGACCTGTATACAGTACTCTAGGTGTGGCCTGACCATTGCCTTATACAATGGAATAATCACATCCTTATCCCTGCTGTATATCATTGACAATACTCCATGAGCTACTCTTGCAGCCCGTCTGCACTGCTCAGAGAACTTCATATCTGCCTGCACAACCACCCCCAAGTCCCTTTCATTCTCTACCACTGTCAGTGTAGTACCACAGAGTTGATACATTGCTCTGGGGTTGCTGTTTCCCATGTGTAGTACTTTACATTTGTCAATGTTAAACTTCATTTGCCACCTCTCAGCCCATCTGCTCAACCTTTCCAGATCCTGTTGCAGCAACATAGTGTCAGTAGTGTCCTTGACAACCCTGCCAACCTTTGTATCATCTGCAAACTTGGACATTAAGCTTGATATACCATCATCAATATCATTTATAAATACAGAAAACAATAATGGACCCAGCCCTGAGGGACTCCACTAATAACATTAGTCCACGATGAGCAGTGTCCATTGATTACCACTCTCTGTCTTCTCTCCCTCAACCACCCCTTTATCCATAGCAGCAATTTGCCGCCAATGTCACACTGCTCCAATTTGTGCAGCAGTCTTCCATGTGCAACAGTATCAAAAGCCTTTCTAAGATCCAAGTATATAATATCAAAGTTATTCCCTGCATCCAGTTCTTTTGTGACTGCATCATAGTATCCAATCAAGTTGGTCAGGCAAGACTTCCCCTTAACAAAACCATGCTGTGTCTGAGCTATAACTATAACAAGTCTTGTCTAAATGATCCTGCAGTGCTTCTTTAACCAGTGCCTCCATTAATTTTCCTGGAACAGAAGTTAAGCTCACAGGTCTATAATTACTTGTGTCAGCCTTTGATCTTCCTTTGTGAATTGGGGTCACATTTGCACATTTCCAGTCTATGGGTACCTCCCCTGAGTCCAAGGAAGCTCTCATAATTATGGCTAAGGGTTTGCTTACTTCCTTTGCTGCCTCCTTTAATATAACTGGATAGATCCCATCCACCCCGGGGTGCCTTTCTTGTGTTTATCTTCAACAGTTTCTCCTCCACTTTACTCCCAGTTATTTCAAGATTCTGTAGCTTACTGCTAGAGTTGAATACACCTCTTGCATTCCCCTTGCTGAATAACTCCTCATGTGTGAATGTCGATGCAAAATATTCATTTAGTTTGTTAGCTACCTGAGCAGGATCATCAACAGTTGACCCATCAATATCAAGTGGACCAATCTGATTCATCCCCTTCCTTCTAGAGTTTACATAAGTAAAGAACTCTTTGCTGTTTTTCTTTGCATCCCTTGCCAAGGATTTCTCATAATCTGCCTTCGTCTGCCTAATCTCCTTTGTAACTTGGTTGCATATCAACTTGTATCTATCATAGGCTTCTGTGTCATGTGTTAATTTGTAAGTATCCCATTCATTTTTCTTCTCTGCCATATGCCTCATTAGTTCATCTGACATCCATTTTGGCCTAAACCTTGAACAATATTTCTTAGTTGGTATGTAAAGCCTAGTAGCTTCCAAGATAAGTTCTTTGAATGCTTCCCATTTTGAATTTGCTGTTGGTAACATCATCAGTTGGTCCCACTGTATAGAATTTAAATACTGTCTCAGTCCATCGTAGTCGCCTTTACGGAAGCAATAACCCTTCCCTTTACCCCTAATGGTAGTTACCTCTTTGAGTAAATCCCACTTCAGCACACTGTGATCACTGCCACCTAGTGGTTCATTTATCTGCAGATTCTTAATGCATGAAGAATCACTGCTGATAATCAAATCAAGAGTATTACTCCCTCTAGTTGCCTCCCAAACATGCTGATGTAGAAAACAATCATCCAATAAATCCACAAAAGGCCTGCTAGTGTGTGAGTAACCAGCCCCCAAATTCCAGTCAATATCTGGGAAATTAAAATCTCCCATTATAAGACTCTCTGATTTACTGGCCCACTCTATTTCCCTGTACAGTTCCTTATTATACTCATCAGAGTCATTAGGCCTATAGCACACTCCTACTCTCAATTTTGATCTCCCAATGCTTACGTAACACCAAACTGACTCAACACTGCACTGTCCAGCGATGTCGACTGGCTTCACTTCCTTGGTTTTTATGTGTTTCTTAACTAATAGCATAACCCCTCCCCCCTTCCTATCCTGTCTATCCTTTCTGTAGACGTTGTACTCCCCAAATTGCAGTTCTGCATCCCTTATATCTGTGTGACACCACGTCTCTGATATCCCAACAATATCTGCCTTTGATATTTTGAGCAATACCTCAAATTTATTTACTAAACTCCTAGCATTGGTGTACATGCAAGTATACCTGCACCTGTTTCTATTCTTAGCTACCCTAACACAACCCATGTGTTTACTTGTACCGCAATGGCTCCCAGCAGTCTCTGAAATACCATGCATCTTGTTTTTCAGGCTTCTGCTCATTCTAATAGAAGCAGTGCAAGAATCTCTTTCACCTCTGCCAGTGGCTACTGTCAATCTATTGGTCTTTGTCTCCCCCCAAGCTAGCAGTTTTCCGACCCACCTAACACTGCCTCGATAGCATCAGCAAATATTCTTGCACCCTTTCTATTTAAGTGTATCCCATCCCTGTAGAAGCAAACTCTCCTGTTAACAAGTACAGTCCAGGCTGAAAAAAATTCTACTCCTCGAGCCTTGCACAATCTTTCAAGGGACGAATTGATCGACAAGGCTCTCATCATATACTCCCTCCTATCGTGTCTGGGCAGAATTGCAGACACTTTCAAATTCAACCCTAATTCTCGGCTTTTGTTCAACAGTGACCTGTACTTGTTAAGTAATTCTGCCGGTCTCCTACTCTTAATATTATTAGTGCCAACGTGTACAACTATATCACCTTTTGTGCCCTTAAAAGATGATATTCGCTCTACAACGTCATCAACCTTTGCCCCTGGCAGACATACCCTGGTCCTGTTCCACCTATCTTTTTTTTTTTTACAAAGCATGTTCCCCGTTTCCCTGACAATAGAGTCACCAACAACTACTAGTTCCTTCGGGACCAGCGCATTCTGCCTTGGGGGTTGTCTCTGTGTCACGCGATGCCCAAGTGCAAGCTCTAGCGTTGATGTGGGCAGCTGAGAGCTTGATGGGCCCCTCAATTTAGTTTCTTCGAGGGCATCCACCCTGTCCTTCAAGCTCTCATATAGGCCCACAAGAACGCCGAGTTGTTGCCTGATATCGATACACTCCTTGCATCGTGCACACACAAAGACATCCCCCTTGGCAGTATCATGTCCCGTACCCGATTGCTCTACAAACATCAAGCAAACAGTGCATTTTATTAAGTGTAATACATCCATGGCGTTATAACGAACAAATTCCCCCTGTATAAGATTTATGTCATACAAGAGCTTCAAGGTAACGACATTAGTTCCCTTGACAACTGTGGGAGATACATTCCCGAAAAATACTATGTTTGAAAAAAAAAAAAGTCCTGTAGAAAATAGGGAGTTAGAGGAAAAACTGTAATTATGTCATTAAAATATTTGAAAAAAATAAAACAAATAAAAAACAATAAATTTTCCATTTATCAATGTGAATATGATGTTTTCTCTAAATGGTAATATAAAAAAATGTTAATTTATATTACTATATAACGTGCAACAATCTTAAAAACATTATGAAAACAGGTCCAAAATACATATTGTCTCAGGTCAACTTGCAGACTGAATAATCTTAACCTAAGTGAATATATATATTTTTTTTTGAATAATTATTTTAGTTCTGCATTTTTGTAAGTTTCTTTAATCTGATTTGCAACATTTAAGGAAATTAATCATGTTATATTAAATGCAGCTTTCTTCTTGTTTTGTAGTGAAAGGAAATACAAATATGTTATCATAATATTTATTTGATGTTTTATTAATTTTATGCAAAAAAAATGGATTCAGACCCCAATGAGGTCTGAATTTCAATTTCACTAATAGGGATTGTGAAGAAAATTAATGGTATGTATGGTTCTGACAAGTGCATCGCTGAGGGGTAGCATGTAATAAAATCCTCATTCCATGCCCTACATACTATGAAGGCAGATTTAATTTATTGAGGTTCATAGCTGCACCAGTTCTAGGGATGCAGGGACCCTGGAACAATGCAGTTAGTGTTGGTTAGGGCACCCACAACCTGATTTTTAGGACTAAAAAAATATATGCAGCAGGGATCCAGAATTACCAAAATCTGGCATTGCCAATTTGCCCTTACAGGTAGCATAATGGCGATAATCACTGTCCTCCCATACCAAGTGGAAAAGGCTTCAGATTGAATTCTGTCAGTGATGCAACCATTTGGTTTGCCAACTTAGTATTACTATTAGTAACGGCCGCATGGTGCAAGAAAGCCTATGGCTTATGCTGCACCAGCCAAAAAAAAAAAAAAAAAAAAAAAAAAATCCGAACAAAACAATGATAAAAACAAAAAAAAAAATAAATAAATAAAATAAATAACTAAATAATAATAATTAATAAATAAAAAAATAAAATAAAAATAAAAAGGAAATTAAAGCTATCATCCTATGCGCTTCCCTTACCCGAAAGTACTATCCAGATGACCTTTGAATTTCCCCAAACTGTCAGCCTCTACCACCCATGAAGGCAACTTATTCCAGTAATTTATAACTCGCTGGCTAAAATAAAACCTCCTGCGGTCCAATCTAATCATTTCCCCCCGTAACTTGAATTTATGTCCCTAGTTCTAGCATCATTTATAATCTTGAAAATTTTGTCCTCATTCATTTTACTGATGCCTCTCAGAGCCTTAAACACCTCAATCAAATCTCCTCTAAGGTGTCTAGTCTCCAAACTCTGCAACCCACATATTCGAAGTCTTTCTTCATAAGGACACCCTTTTGTCGATCTCACCAGGCGAGTTACCAGTCTTTGCACCCTTTCAAGAAGCTCGATGTCTTTCTTTAGGTGCGGTCTCCATACTTGAACACAGTATTCCAAATGTGGTCTAACATAAGCCTTATATAATGGGATTATCACGTCCCTATTTCTACTTGCAAAAGTTCGATAGATCATCAATAGGACACCATGGGCCTTCCTTGCAACCTGTTTACAATGCTCAGAGAATTTCATGTCTGACCGTATCGTAACACCCAAGCCCCTTTCCTCCAGTACTGGGTTTAGTTGAACTCCACCAAGTGAATAAGTTTTTTGGGATTACTGTTTCCCAGGTGTAATACCTTACACTTTGTTGGATTAAAGCACAGCTGCCATTTTTCTGACCACTCCTGAAGTCTATCTAGGTCTCTCTGAAGAAGCTCAGCTTGACAGTGATCATTAACTACTCTACCAATTTTAACATCATCTGCAAATTTAGACATCACGCCCTTTATCCCTTCATCAATGTCATTTATGAAAATTAAAAACAACAGTGGTCCTAATACTGATCCTTGGGGAACCCCACTTCTTACATCAACCCAATCTGAGGAATAGCCATTTATCACAACCCTCTGCCTCCTGCCCTGAAGCCATCCTTCTATCCATCTAAGGATTTTCCCAGTGATTCCAACCTGTTCCAGCTTATAAAGCAACCGCTCATGTGGGATTGAGTCAAAAGCTTTGCTGAAATCTAAATAAACAATGTCGAAATTATTCCCTAAATCCAGCTCGTGAGTGACCCTTTCGAAATAGCGAACCAGATTTGTTAAACATGATTTTCCCTTTACAAAACCATGCTGAGTATCCTTGAGAATTTCAATTCGATCCAAATGATCCTGAATTCCACCCTTGATCATTGCCTCCATGATTTTCCCTACTACTGAAGTCAGACTGACAGGTCGATAATTCGCAACTTCACTTTTAGAACCACCCTTATGTATGGGAGATAATAAGTGCACTTTTGCAATCCAAGGGAATCTCCCCAGAGTCTAGTGATGCTCGCATAATTAGCCTCAACGCTTCAATGCACTCGCTTGCCGCCTCTCTTAAGATTATAGGGTATATTCCATCAACTTCAGGAGCCTTACTAATCTGTAGGCTCGAAGGTTTTTCATTAAATAATCTTGCGAAATTTCAATATCATTAATTACATATTTTTTAACTTCGCTCCCACAATTTCCCATTGCCACAAAAGGCTTTTCATTTGTAAATATCGATGCATGTAGTCTGTTTGATGTAGTCTGTTTCATATTCCAGCCCTTTCTTTCTTTACATCATTATACAAGTTTATAGTGATAGTATAGGATTCTGTTAGTTTTTCTTGAGGCAGTAACAGAATCCTCTAAAGGTTATTTTAAGATCTGAAGGGAGCCTTCCTTCCTGTAAGAATTGGAGGTTTTTTTTTTTTTTTTTTTTTAATGTAAACCACAAACACGAGAGGTGTTAGAACCTATAGTACTTAGTACCGTGCTTGGGTTGGAGGTTGAGAAGACGAAAGAAGATATTTGTTGACATTGTACTTAAACTTCCGTAGACTGTAATTTTCAGGAAATACGTATGAAGGAAGGTTGTTCCAGAAAACGGCAGTTGAATGAATAAACAAGGAAGATGAAAAGTTGGTTCTGTGACTTTGAAGTTCGACAGTAAATGGATGTTGGCTGGTGGCGGCACATGTTTGGACTGTTTTAAAAGAGAGAGAGCAGGAATTATAGAAGCTAATTCAGAAGAACAGTGCCCATGGACGTATCTGTAGAAGAGGCATGCAGCAGAAACAGTACATCTATGAGACGAGTGCAGAGTCTCTGTTAGAGATGAGTCATTAATTAACCTAACTGCCCTCTTCTGAATGGAATCAAGAAGCCTGAGAGAGGTTTTGGGGGCACCACCCCAAATGTGGGAACAATATTCCATGGCAGGGCGGATTTGTTATTTATACAGAGTGAGCAGCTGTTTGGAAGAAAAGTAACGCCGAGAGCGAAAGAGAAAACCAAGTTTTTTAGATGCAGAAGAAGCAATATTTGTAATGTGCTTGTGCCAAGAGAGATTAGAAGTCAGGGTAATCCCCAAAAGAGATATATCATTTTGCCCAGAAATTGGAGTGTCACTAAAGATAACCATAGGAGCAGAAAAATCCTTTTTGCGAGATATAAGACAAGACTGAGTTTTAGAAGGGTTGAAATCAACTAAGTTGTCTCTGCCCCACTGGAGAATTACCTGAAGATCGGCATTTAAGGAATTGGTAGCGGATATTTGAGAAGTTGAAGCTGATTGAGCAGGACAAGGTTTCTCAAAATGGAAAGTGGAATGCAATGTGCTATCATTGCCAAAACTATGGAGAGGATTTCCAGTCAATGGAAGAAGGTCATTAATATACAAGAGGAAAAGAGTGGGGGAAAGAACTGAACCTTGGGGGACACTGGCATTAGTGGAGAAGTTAGAAGACAGAGAGCCATCTACCATCACCCTCAGTGAGCGATTAGAGAGAAAACTGGATAACCAATTACAAAAAACAGTTGGCAAACCATAAGATGAAAGCTTGTTTAGAAGACCTTTATGCCAAACATGATCGAAAGCCTTTGAGATGTCAAGTGCAACTTCTTGTGTTTCACCGAACCTTTCCATTGAATTAGTCCATAAATGGGTAATATAAGCCAGAATATCACCAGAGGATCGACACTGACGGAATCCATACTGGCGATCATTGATCAGATGGAAGGTTTCTAGGTGGTTTAAAATTTGGCGGTTAATTGATTTCTCCATTACTTTAGAAAGAGTAGAAGTAATTGCAATGGGACAATAATTGGATGGGAGGGATTTGTCACCCTTTTTAGGAACTGGCTGGATATGAGCAAATTTTCAAGCAGAAGGAAAAACATCTTTGGAATAAGAAAGTGAAAGAAAGGCGGCAAAGAATAGGGGTAAGTTCAGAAGCACAGGTTTTGAGAACAAGTGGAGAAATACCATCGGGACCTGGAGCTTTCTTAGCATCAAGATTCGTCAAAATCCTTCTGACATCCTTTTGACGGAAGACCACAGGAGGCATTGAATGGAGCGTGTTTGGAATAGTGGGAGGTGTTTTACCAAGATCGTTAATGCATCAGTTGAAAGAAAAATGGGATGTTAGCAGGTCAGCTTTATCCTTGACTGAAGTGACAACAGAACCATCTGGTTTGGACAGAGGTGGGAGCAGAGATGGGCAAAAGTTGCGGCCAATAGCTTTGGCAAGAGACCAGAATGCTCGGCTACCATTAGAGCAAGAAGCAAATTTTCTACTCTTATCCTGTTCAAACTCTAGTTTGGACTGGTTAATAACTGCTTTACAATTGCTGCGAGCTTTGGTGTAGGCAGAAAATGAAACTGAAGAATTAGAAACAAGCCAATTACAATATGCAACATTCTTCTCTTGAACAGCCTTAGCACATTTATTGGAAAACCAAGGTTTAGATAAAAGACGAGATTTTAAAGTGGAGTGTGAGATAAAGGATTCCATTCCTGCAAGAATAATTTCACTGACATGATCTGCGCAAACGCTGACATCAGAAGTTTTGAAACAGTAATCCGACCAAGGAAAAGAAGAAAAGAAGTCTCGCAGGTCATCCCATTTTGCATTCTTGTAATGCCAAACAACACGAGGTTGGGAATAGCCATGAGATAAAGGTTCCACTGGAGAAGAGACAATCACCAAGTTGTGATCTGAAGTGCCCAAAGGACCTCTCACTTCAACCGTGTACTTAGAAGGGTTGTTTGTGAGAAAAAGATCAAGCGTATTGGCTGTATGATTAGGATTGTCCAGTATTCTTGTAGGTAAATGAACAATCTGTGCAAGATCATTAGTAATTGCAAAAGCCTCAGCATCTCGACCAGCTGGGTCGGTGTGACTAGAAAACGGAAGCCAGCTGGAGTTGTGAACATTAAAATCACCAAGGAAAATTACCTCACTGTTAAGAAAGTTGGACTGTAGAAAGTCAAGTTGCAAAGAGAGGAAGTCAAAGAGCTCCAAGTGATTAGTGGAGTTGGGAGAACGGTAGAGACAACAGATGAATTTGACACAATGAGGTAGAGAGATTTTAAGCCAGAGAAGATCAAAGAGAGGAGATTCTAAATTGCCTAGTTTCTGACAGGGAATATCAGAACGGACATATGGACAAGTACCACCATTTTTTTTTTTTTTTTTTTGATATGGTAGTTGTTGGCGCATTGGCTTCTGTGGCCATATTGCACCTCCCAAGGTTTTTGCAGTACTTTGATCCAAGCCTGAGGCGGGAATCGAACCCGCAACCTTTGGGTTGCCGGGCAGGTACTTTACCCACTCGGCTGTACCACCTTTGAGGCAAAAAGAATCATACAGCGAATAATTTGGGCATCTGAGATGAGCAGTAGTTGAATAAACCGATAACTGAGATTCTGTCAGAAAAAGTACATGGGGTTTGGCAGACTGCAAGTTGAAATGGACATCGTTGAGATTAGAATTGAGACCATGTATATTTGTGAAATGAATTTGGGTAATTGTCGAGGCTGTTCTGCAGACTTTAGGGCTTTCTCAGAACAGGGATAGAGAGAGTTACGATTAATTGATAGAGATAGGTGCCATAATCCACTGTATAAGGCATAATATGAAACAACACTTGGAATACTCCACTGCATCTAATATGGACACTGTATCTAAAAAAAAATATAACATTATGCTTCATGAAAAGGTTCAAAGATGGGCTATGACTGTGGTGAGACTGTCAAAAGGCCCATATGAGGAAATACACTTGGAATATATGAACTATAGAATTTGGTAACTAGATACCCTAGTGGTAGATTCGACTGAGGTCTATATTGCTCTGAGAGGGGATGGCAAAATGTAAAATGAATGAAAGCAGACTATGTTCAATCATAAATGATACTAGAATTGGAGGCCATAAATTCAAATTATAGGGGTAGAGTTATTGGATAGTAGTTTTCTTTTAACCAGTCGAGTTGTTAATTACTGGAATAAGTGAACTAGTGGTTAGTTCAGGATGACAGGATAAGGAATGAAACAGTTTTGCTGGTGCACCAGTAGCTAACTAAAACTTCCTTGCACCACATGGCCTATACTAAATACTAATAATATTAATAAAAAACTTTTGGCTTTTCTTGTCAACTTAATCATCTTCCCCTGGAACAAACAAAAAGATACATTGATATGTATCTTTCAAAAAACAAATTATGACCATGTTTGGCAATATTTCAAATCATTAAAATTGTAGAGCATGCAAAACTGTATCCTCCCTGTTAGGACCTGCTACTGATAGGGAGTTATCTCATAATGAAGTTTTCCTGTGTGTGTGTGTGTGTGTGTGTGTGTGTGTGTGTGTGTGTGTGTGTGTGTGTGTGTGTGTGTGTGTGTGTGTGTGTGTGCAGCTGTAATTCATTTTATATCTACATATATCACTTGCCCACTAACCTGCATCTGTTGTTGTTACTGCTTAGGATTTAATGGCACGGGGCCCTCTTGGGCCAAACTGATCTATGACAGTCTTCTCATATTTTCTCATTTATGAATTTTTCTTGAAAGGCTGAATAACAAACTCATAATCCTTTCAATTTTAAATCTGTTAAAAGTATAATCTTAATTTACAATAAAAAATTAGTTGTTTAAAAGCAAACCTTTTATCTTTCACTGTCAAAAGAGCTATATTAGCTTTTTCTGCATCATCATCATCTTCACGAAGCCAGACAGGACTAACAGGAATTTGTGCCTTCAGAAAATTTGAAGCCTTAAAACATCTGTTGCTGCAGAATTTCTAAAAGAAAACAACTTTTATTTTCAATGACTATTAAAATAAAATTGTTTTTAGTATTGTTTGTGTATATACATCACTATATTTTATTAAAAGTAGTTCTACTCTCAGTCAGGTTTTACTTGTAGGAGCACAAAATTAGGTTTTTGCCTATGAGTTTCATTGAAATGCTAAAATAATGTATCCTACTAATATACAATGGTTTCCAAAACTTAAGCAACATTCAAAAATGAAACACTGTAAGAATCTGAAAAAATTTAACTGCTGCAACTTTGTAAATGGACAATCTATATTAAGCATTACATATTGGTAAAATGAAAATGACAACGAGCATGGAAACGATAGATCAAGAGAGTTGTTAATGATTAATGGCAAGCAGTTCTCCTTCAGGATGACTTTAAAAGGCTACAGGAATGGTCAGGAAATTGGCAGCTATGTTTTAATGCAGAAAAATACAAGGTCATACACTTGGGGAATAGCAACCCCAAATAATTTATACATTTGGTAGGGCTAAATTAAAAACAGTATTTTCTTATCTACTTATTATATCTTTATTTATCAAACAACAGCTTGGAAATAGGGAGATCATAATCCCACTGCATAAGGCAATTATAAGGCCACACTTGGAATGCTGTATGGAAACTGTACCAAAAAAAGATACATTGAGCTTCTTGAGTGTCCAAAGACAGGCAACTCACATGGTGAAATTGGCAAAATGGCAACCTACAAGGAAAGACTGATTATGTTGGCTATTTGTAAGACTCTAAGAGGGGTTAGTACAATAAATGAAAGCAAAATTTTCACTATTGTAGAGAATTCCAGAAGTAGAGGCCATAAATTCAAATTACAGGGGAAGAGGCTTACCCTCTTCCCCTGTATCAGTGCTTATAAATTGCAGGAAGTTTTCTTTTAGCTAGTGAGTTGTTAATTACTGAAAAAAAGTTGCCTCTGCAGGTAGCTGAGGCTGACAGTTTGAAGAAATTCAAAGATCAACTGAATAGCTACCTACATAAGGAGTGAAGTGCATAAAATGTATCTATTTTCTTATGTTTTTTACTTTTTTTTTGTTTTATTATTACAGCAAAAGCCACAATAAAACAAAACAAAAAAAAAGTAAAAAATATGTGCAGCAAAAGCCTGTGACTTCCTTGCACTATATGGCTAATTCTCTCTCTCTCTCTCTCTCTCTCTCTCTCTCTCTCTCTCTCTCTCTCTCTCTCTCTCTCTCTCTCTCTCTCTCTCTCTCTCTTTAAAATGACATACTGGCCAAGCATGAAGTCATGGATGAAATATCAACTGCTGGTCAATGGGGAGAGGTCCCATAGGTATCATTTTCCATAATGTTACTGCCACCAGCTTCCTCCAGATGAGTGCTTATATCAGATTGACCTGTGGAAGAAATCTAGACTCATTAGTAAACAATGAAAACCACAGCCTTGAAACCATGTAGCATGCTGCCTACACCAGTTCAGATCTCTCTCTCTGATGTAGGGAAGAATAACACATTTAGTCATCCTGCAAATAGATCACTCTCATGTAACCTTGCATATGGTAGAGGCATTCAATATAGCTGAAAGTTACTGTCTTCATCAAGGTTGTTCATTATCTGCCCATACCAAGCCTTCTTGTATCAGTTCCAACTCCTAACTTTCTTTAAAGTCTAAGGGCAACTGCCTAAATATTAAGCCGTCTAGATACATTTTCTTGAGACTGACCAGCTTCAGAGCTTCCAATGACTCTCTGACTTGGGCACTGGCAACCTCAATGTGCTGGATGGTTCACTTAATAAACTCTCTTTCCTGCCTGCACCCTTATAAAATGTGGTTTGTTGGATAGACTATGTCACCAAAGCAACTAAAACTTTGACTTAGGGCCATGTTATTTTGCATTCAGTATGAGAAATTTAATAGAATAGAATAGAATCTTTAATTGCAGCAATGATAGACATACAATTAAATATCCTTTGGGGTGCATATTGATCCATTTGTTACAAAATATCTAATATATAACATCATATAATTATAAATTGAATACATATTAAAATATATAACAACAATGAGGTTAAATTTATTTCCCATTATAAATAATTAAATTGAATAAAGAGGCTTACCTCAATATTTTCTTACAAAACTTTTCTATTCCGATTCTCACTATATTACTTAAGTAAACACAACACTCTAAGTCAAAAAAAGCTTTGTCAGCTTTAAGGATAGTATATTTTATTCATAATTCTATTTGCTCTTTATTTTTCATTTTATGATGCTAATGTATTTTTTTTGCACTTGTTTGCATTTGAGATGATTTATTATAGCTCTGAATGTCAAGGTTGGAACCTTCAATCGTTGATACCGGATATTTTGAATCGTCCGTTTTATTTCGAGTGCTGAAAAAATTCGCTTAAGTAATTTGTAAAACTTTAACTTAAGTAATAATGAGAATCAGAATGGAAGCGTTTCATAAGAAAATATTGAGGTAAGCCTCTTCACATTTAATTTAATTGAATACACACACACACACACACATATATATATACATACAGTTGATTCCGGTTATTTGGGACGCATCTGGAATAGTGCATTTTGGCCTGATTAAGCGGCTGCCCCAGTTACCAAAGTTTCATGTAAATAGTTAAAAATACAATGGACTCCCGCTTTACAATTGGTTCACTGTACAATAAAATCATGTTACAATGGACTCACCATAGGAAAGTACTATTCACTATACAATGTGTAGTAAGCGCCGGTGATTGTGATCCCGTTTGTGAATTGAATTTTAATTCTATTAAACAGCGATTTTAATGAGCGAAAATAGGAGGAATATTATCCACAGGCTATAAAAGTAAAGATATATTAAGCACAAATTTACCCTTTATTACCTTACCAATTAAAAAATTAAATGATACGTGAAAATCAGAAGAATATAAAATGATATGTGAAAATCAGAAGAATATATGTGATAATTGGAATAATTAATACGTAATGTAATATGTACATACTAACTAGTTGACATTTCTGTTCATTGACATTTGTGGGGTGGGGGTTAAAATTTAAAACAGTAAAAAGATAAGCAGTCAATAACAAAGAACACGGCACACACAAATTGCAAGTAACAAGATACGCACAAGTGAGAATGAGTAACAAGTTACGAAGTTTTAAAAATAGGAATGAAGAGAAAATTCTGAAAATTAATTTTTTTATATGATTGAAGATTCCATGAAGTGTAAACACATTTCACCATAATAACCCACATAATTCCATATTATCGCAAATTCAATAAGATCGAGTTTACCGCCTGTTTATGATAGATTGCACTAACAGAAAAGCCCAATAAACAGGTGACTGCTAATTGTTTTTATTGTTTTATGGTTATGACCTCCAGAAATCCAACCAAACTACGTGGTACGGTCACAGACAAACGTAGGGTAATCTCCAGTGCTGCGGTCTCTTGCCCCGATTAAGTGGCATGTTGTCCCAATTAAGCGAAGTAAAACCTGGCTATTTTCTCGATTGGGTTTTGTTTTTTTAAGATTTACCCCAAATAAACGGCTGCCCCGATTAACCGGTGGCCCAAATAACCGGAATCGACGGTGCGTGTATATATATATATATATATATATATATTTGAAGATTGAATATTTGTGGGTAGTTTCTCTGCAAGCTTACATTTGCAGATTATATATATTCACTTGCTCTATATACTTATGCCATGAAGTGAGATGAGATACTGATCCAACCGATGGATTTGGATCCCACTGTAGCAACATTTAAGTTGTATTACATCTGCTGCACATTTCTGAGAATTCTCTACCAGATGGAGAGGATACCTCTATGTCAGTTGCTGACTGCCAAAAAAGTATAAAAATGTGAACTACATCAAGAATATAAAGGAATCTAAGTGAAATCAAACCATCAACTTGGAAAGGTTGGTTGCTGATGAATGTGTAATGTAAAAACTTAACAGCATATTCCCATATTGTTGTGCGAGTTGGAAACTGTAGAAGAGGTTATCTGAGGTTCTTTTCTGAATATGTGTGTCAGGTGTTTTGGGTGAGAATATTGATTAGCCACTTCATGATGGTTGTCCTGGTTGGACTTTTCCATAAAAGTTGGGAAATTCTGGGCAACTCTCTATATTGACTTTTATGCTCCCAAGATAATGTCCTGAGTTGTTTGGGTTTTTTTGCATGATGCTGACTTTGTGTTGTGAGGAAAATGATTAATTTAGTTGGTAACAGTTTCAGGGAGGTTGTTTTGTCTCTAGGAAGGATGTTATGGACCACGGAGTCACCAAAGAGATAGAGCAGCTTGTTGTTATTCCTCATGTTTAGGATTAACATGGCTGAACTACTTTCCCATTGAAGATGCTGTGATTATTTCTCAGAGATAAATGATTTTGTTGGGTTTGATTACAGAGGGCATTTCTAATAGCAATGAAGTTGGCTCTGATGTAAATGAGCTGCATGGGTTCTAGAACTAAGGAGTCCTTGGTGATAGGTGTATCTGATGTTGAGGTTACTGCTTAATGCTTAATGGGTGGCAAGGAGTGGACATGAAAAAATTGGGCCACAGTTTATGATGTTAGATCTTTTTAATGAGGCTGATTACAGCTGCAGATAGAGAGAGAGACTCACATTACTATCCGATACTATTTCTAAGTTGATGACAGGATCACCTGAAGTACAAGCAATATCAGACCTTTATTCACTAGCTTCAACAAATCAAAACAACTTCTCAAGCCCTCCAATTACCAGAAGTCCTATTTACAAAGTTAACTGAAAATGCTGAATTAAATGAATTTAAGTTAAAGTGCATGATAGCCTATAAGAGAAGAAATCAGATCTACTTTAGTTACAAAAATTTTTGTAGAACAAATGAAGTTCCATTTGACTTCAGAAACATTCAAATTCTCTCTCTCTCTCTTTCAGTCACTGACTAGTTTTCAAAAGGGTTGTGAATTCAAGAAGGATTTTTACACCCCTCTCCACCCATTTAACTATGAACAGAAACAACAATAAAATCGAAATCTACCTAGTTTTTCAATTTCAGAAGTTATATAACATGATCCCATTTCTTCAGATATATACCGACAACTGAAAGATGCTCACGAATGATATCACTTATTCCCCCCCCCCCCCGTACCCCAAATCACCTAGTACAAAGAGCATCAAATCAGGGCAGCAGAAGTAATAACATGGTGAGATGAAATCCTTCAACTACGGTTGAAATCTCGGACTGGCTTACTACAACAGGCAGAAACATTAGTCAGTTATGTATTTACATTTGTAATTTACATCCCTACAGCATTGTTAAATTCAGCATCCAATGTCCCCTACAAAAGTTATAATCAAACAAACCTATAGGTAACCTACTACAAGCATCTAATTTCTATTTGTTCCTCTTCAAAGGCAAAGCAAATACACAAGATATTTCTAGGATGAAACTGTGGCTGGACATGAGAAGCAGATGCTGTACTCATCACAAAACACAATAATGAATGTGCTTTGCACCCACAAATATGAACGTGCTTCGCACCCATGGTTGGCATATGGTAGAATAAGTAGGGTGTAATTCACTATCAATAGCTAAGATCAAATGAGATTTGGCTTAAGTGATCTGTCAAAAGCCAGATCATTTAAGCCGGCTTTGACTGTAAAATTACCTGTATTGGTGAAAGATAAAAGAAATATTGTACTTGCTTGATAATAATAAACTCAATATTACAAGAATTACAAAATAAAAAAACTCTGCTCCTATACTGTGAAGTTCTGTCCTTATTTATTGGACTTTACTCCATTTGATTATTAACTTAAAACCTCAGCAATTTTTGAACAGAAAGAAGTAAAGCAACTATAGTGTAATCAATACCGATTCAAATTTTACCATCAGAATAACATTTTGTAAAGAAAAGGGATTTACTGACAATAGAGGAAATTAAATTCTTGAGTAATACTGTCAAGTTTTTGCCGTTTCTAATAAAAGTACACTGCAAATAAATACATTACTTTCTTTCTTTCCAAACTGATAAATTGTTGTGTGTGTGTGTGTGTAACATTAATCTGTATCCACACCAACTTTCTCTCAAAGTTTTTGTAACACACTTACCTTTCTTTCAGAGATATCATAAACCTTATTTGTTCTTGTACAAATGTGATACTTGTGCATAGGAACCTAAATAAATATATGAGGCATTTAGTAATCTTAGTAATTTTTTAAAATAGAAAAATACTCTGAATATTAATAAAATTCAGGAAACTGAGTTTAATGGCATATAATACTATGTGAAAATATTTACAAACACCATTATATTTACTGGTGCTAAGCTATGGCAATCTCGATTTATTTAACCTTTTCGACGGTGATTTTCTTGAACACATCTGGGCCCTGAGCAATGAGTTTTTTGTTATTAGTAGGTGTTGGGGCATAAAATATAAATGCTTTTATATAGAGTAAACCCCCGCTATTTGCAGGGGTTACGTTCCTGAGAAATGCCACGAATACCGAAAACGTGAATACTGAGTTATGGCTCCCTCCTATAGTAATAAAGGGGTTCCATTCCAAAGTATAAAATATATAAGAAAAACTAGTCTAAAATTTTGTCTATGTATGTATTATATGTACCTTCATAATATGACTATGTACATAGACAGTACATAGTGAAATGCAAGCATATGGCATCGAAATGAAAATAAGAAACAATTTAATATTAAATGTAATATTTATTAGTAATTTCAAACAAATCTTTCAAACCAGCGTCTTTGCTAGCTAAAAAACTTATCCCGCCAGTGCTATCACCAGTTTCACTAAAGTGTTGATAAAGGAGTTTTGCCTTTTCACGAATGATGAGTGAACTTAACGGAATTTTATTTTGAGTTCGGTCTTCTATCCACAGATTTAAAGCCTTTTCCATTTTTTCTAATTTAACATCACGAGTTACAGAGCAAATTTTTGAAGCAATTAGCGCATTTTCACGGACACTACGGCAGATTTTTACTTCTGATTTTTTGATTGATCGTACCGTTGACTTTTATAATGTTTTTCCACTGAGGAGACACCTTCACCATTAGAAATTTTGTCTAATAACTCAATTTTATTCGCTAATGTCATCACCTTCTTTGATCTTTTCACATTTCCCTTGTTATTTGTAGCCATATTTTTGTACGGGTTAGAAAGAACTTGTCCACAATAAAGTCACTTTCTTCCATTAACACACTCGAAAAAGTCTGTTTTACACTGCAAAACGGTAGATTTATCACTTTTGTAAGCATATCAATTTATAAATTGATAAATTTATTCAATTTATAAGCATATAAATTAAAAGCAAACGATGAAACCTTTCATGACAAGCATATAACACATACTGAACAAGGATTAGCGAGAAACATCCATGCCGCGATTTTGTCACCCCCTCCCCCCCACCCATTGAGCGCTGTTTTGACCGAGAAAGATAATTTTAGCCACGCCCATGTTTTTTTATTGCAGAAAATGTTCACATTTTTTTAGGTTTCATTTTATATTAAATCAGTGACCGCGAATAGCGCGGGTTTACTGTAATAATTTATTCTCATTTTGACTCAGTTGCCCAATGTGAAAGTGAAATTATTTCAAAAATCAAATCGGAATCAAAAAAAAAAAAAAAAGAAGTCAGTTAATGTATGCGCTGTGTTACTTTTCGGGCATATTAGTAAATAGTAATGATTCATAATTTATATATAAAAAAATAACATTTGCGTTTCTTTTGATGGAATTTGATGGATGGAATGTTAATGAAATTTCAAGACTTAAATTGTTCCAAATAAGACGAATTATCAAATTTCAGATGAATGGATGGACAAAGAAATAATAATTGTTCAATTACTGGTGGTCAAATTACTCTACATCAGTGTTTCTCAACCTTTTTTTGCTCGGGCACATTTTTAAAGATGCTAACATTTTGTGGCACACCTTTAAAGATGCTAAAATTTTGTGACACACTACAATCACTATTACACTCATATATTCACAAACAGGAAGTTATTTCTATTGGGTACATTTAATAATGCATTTATTATTTGTTTTAAATGCTTTTAATATCCATTTTTTGAGCATACATGAAATTTAAAAGAAAGTGTGTAAAAAATTAACATAATTATATAAAAACAAACAAAAATACAATTATAACATTTTAATCAGTGAGTGGTTGGGTTTGATGGGAGGCACAGTTTTTTAATATGAGGATTTATTCTGGACAAGCTTACTCTCAGCTCCTCTTCTACCGACCTTAGTCTCTTTTTTTTGTTTAATCTCGCTTAAAGTGGAAAACCCACTTTAAATTAATTGAATTAATTTTTATTATAAAACATCGATTTATTATTTTTTTAAATCTGAATTTTCTGCAGCACACTTGAAACATACCCACAACACACAGGTTGAGAAACCGTGCTCTGTGTTTCTCTCTCTCCCTCCAACAGAGCTAATTATAAAATTTCATACAAATCCACCCACTGGTGGATTTGTATGAAATTTTGAAAATTTGTATGAAATTCCCCCCCCCCCCCCCCCTCATCCTTGTAATAATTTGAGCCCCACTGGGGCTCAAATTATTACAAGGATGAGGGGGGGGGGAATGGAAAAATAATCGTTGGATTTCTATTGGTTCCATTTGGAATAACTCAATAATTTTTTTCTAAAAGAGCCATATATAAAATTGTACTTTTTTGAAGACTAAATGCACAAGGCATAATATGTTATGAGTTGAGATTAACTATATATTATTGGTGTAAATGCACCATAGTTTACCCATACATTTAACTACATAAGTAGTGTAACAGCATCGTTTGATTACATCTCATATTGTGGCTACCTTCACAAGGAGATACCAGGTATTGCACTACTTCAAATAAATAACGCTTCTCTAGTAGAGGAGACTACCATTATTTATTCTCAGTGGGCACCTCCACCACCCAGACGTGTTTCGGAGCTTGTTGGTGGGTGGACAGGTACCCTGATAATGCAGACATGCCATCACAGTTGTGAAGTTAATTCCACAATATGAGAAATGCTAAATGGTGAAAATAATGATAATATTTTGGAGACTAAATGCACAAGGCATATTATGTTATAGGTGGTGGTGGTGCCCACAGAGAATAAATAATAGTAGTCTCCTCTACTAAAGTGTTATTTATTCGAAGTAGTGCAACACCTGGTATCTCGATGTCAAGGTAGCCACAATAAGAATGAATGGAAAAACAATATGAGATATAATCAAACGATGCCATTACACTACTTATGTAGTTACATTTATGAGCAAACTATGGTGTATTTACACAAATATTATATAAAATTTTACAAAACCCCATCTATTAGGAGTCAGGTTATTCCATGGGAACAGACGGACAGACATGGTGAATACAATAGGTGTATTATACATATATGCTAATGTCCTTAAAAGGCAATAAAAAAAAAACAGTTAAAAGAAATTGAAAAAAAAATTGCAAATATTTATAAAAAAAAACCATATTCCTTTTTTGATGTAATATCCTCTATATATGTATCACTGGGTTCAATTTCATCAATATGAAATTGGATCTGAATTTCAGCTTTTAATAAGCCAAAACTGGTCAAAAATATCTGACAGGCACAATCCTCTCCTCACTCATTTTGAAAATCTATTTTCATGCTGCCATTCATTATAAGTTCAATTGCTGAGAAAGAGAGATAAGAGATGGCAGCACCTAATGAAAGAGTAGCAACAAACTTGAAACAATTGTGAAGAAAGTGCATATACAGCCACTCCCCGGATTATGTAATACTGGACTTATGGAAATTCGACTTTACGTAAGTTTTTGATGGCTGGTGCAAACTTAAAAAAATCGTGGAAACATATTTTGCATCCCATAGGAATAAATGGAGGTATCATTAAAATATTGCAATGTGAACACATTAAAATATTTTCATAAAAAAAAAAAAAAATTGTTTTTTTTTTTTTTTTTTGGTAATTCGTTCCAAGACCTTGGAAGTTTAAATTTTTGCTATATAACTAAGCTATTTATCTCTCTAAAAGGTCATTATTATAATGGAAATTGCACTGCACTTTCATTGTTATCATATATTCCGTTATAAGAATCAATTTTGAACATTTTTGTGATATTTTTCTAAAACATATTTCTGGAGATCGCTACCATAAAACAATAAAAACAATTTTTACTTTCCAGTTTATTGGGCTTTTCTGTTACCACAATATTATAAACAAGTAGTAAGCTCCATCTTATTGCATTTGCAATAATCCCGATAAATGGAATTCTGTGGGTTTTTATGTTATGGTATTATGGTGAAATGAGTTCAGTTCCCCTTCACTGAAATCTTCATTTCATTCTTATTTACTTATTACAATGGTGAAGGGAAAGGGACCAATAGAAAGTGCAAGTGCTGGAAGTGCTAGGAAACGAAACAAAATTGATTTAGAAATGAATATGATTAATTAAGAATTACGAAGCAGGACAAAGTTTGTCATCTATTGCATGGAATTAGGTCTCGCTGCTTCAACAGTGAATACTATTTTAAGGGACAGTGCGCATATAAAAGAACATATTAAAGGATAAATGCATTTAAGATCAACAGTGATCACAAAACAGCATTCAGGTGTTATATTGAAGATGGAAAAGCTATTAATAATATGGATGGAAAATCAGATTCAGAAGCAAGTGCCCCTGAGTCCAATGGCCATTCAAGCAAAAGCAAGAAGTATTTATGAAGATATTAAGGATAAGTAAGGTGAACCTCAAGCCAAGTTCGTGGCAAGCAACGGGTGGTTTAATAGGTTCGAGCATCGCGCTGGTTTCCAAAACATTAAAGTACGCGGTGAAGTTGCCAGTGCCGATTCTGCAGCTGCAGAGAAATTTTGTGGTGTGTTGGAAAAAAAACTCCTCCTAAATCTCCACAGCCCTCAACTTCCGCAGCAGCATGCTTATCAGCTGGAGAGTTAATTCTGGCAACAATGCTCGAAAGGTAAAACTTGCTGACATTATGACCGTCTACTCTCACTCTTTTTGTAATTTTATCATTTTTCCTGTGCATGAGATAAAAAAATTTAATAAATAATTCTATTACATGTTTGTCGAACATTTCTTGTTTTGCTTCAATCAAATTTGTGAATGCTGCATAAGCATTTAGGGAAATTCCAACTATGTAGAGTTCCGTGGAACGCAATCCTTATGTAAATCGGGAAGTAGCTGTATATATGTACTCCTTGGGTGGATATATGCAAAAATTAGGCTTTGGCGTCATTCCGCTACAATGGATAACATCAAAGAAAATGCCAAAGCAGGCATTTCTTTAGAGCAGGCCTATGTGCGCTAAAAAAAACACCAATTTAAAGAATATTTAAATTGGTGTTTTTTGTTTTATCAATTTAAAGAATGTTTCAAAGCTTGGGAAGACTGATGGAGCAGGTGTATGCAGAAGGAAGGTACTTTGAAGGTGATTAGATTAGCAAGCTCAACTGTTCACTCAAAATTTTATAAGCTTTTTTCAATGTACCTTGTATACACTGACACTTCTGAAAGCTAAAGGGATCTCCCTTGAGTTTAACAATACCTTCATAATTTAGCTCTTCATATTATTTTATCAAAAACTACTAATAAATAACATACATCAGCCTGGTAACTTTAATATACATAATTAATGAGAACACAGAGGAAAGAGCTGGTGTGACATAATTTTTACTGTTATATTTATCACAAAAAGATGTTTTGGAAAAAACATGACATCTACAAATGTCTTTTTCAAAACCAAAATGTTGCTGTGTGAATCAGGTAAGACACAAACCTGAAACTGCTTCCAGGTGATAGAGGATATCTTCAAGTTTTTATTCACCAACTGGAAAATGTGCATGCTGCAGTAGAAGGCAGCATAAATGAAAACCTGTAATCAAGGCAGAATTTACCAACCCAAAGAAAAATATAGTGCATACTTTGGTGGTTCAATAAGCTACAGTCTGTCACAACTGTTATGCTTAAATTTCAAAAACAGTTGAAAAAGAAGCCACCAAGTAGACCTATAGTTCTTCAACGGTAAGGAAAATTCATTAAAGGCAATTGTTTGTATAATCATCTCAGTCAAGGTGGTGGTGGCAGCTAAAACAAAAATCAATGAGGATGCAGTGGAGCTGGTTTGAAGAAGTTTCAGGCAAAGCCTGGGGAAACCCATATTATGTGCCTATTGTGAGTGCTTAACATGCCATGATCAACAGTGTGTAATGTGTTACACTACTGTCTGAGGAAGAAACCAGACAAGTTACAGCTCATACAGAAACTGTCAATCAATGACAAAAACCAAGAGGATGGGATTTTGTAAGTAAATTCCACTATGATTACAGTTTTGTAATTATGCCATCTACTGCAGCATGCATATTTTCCAGTGGCTGAATGAAAATCTGAAGATCTCACCTGGAAGTAGTTCACCTTGAAGACCTCACCTACTATCACCTGGAAGTAGTTTCTGGTTGTATCATGTACCCTATTCAAAAATTAATATTTTTGTTTTTGTAAAGGAGCTTTGTGGCATCTTGTTTAATCTAATGCACTTTTTGAAATGCTGATGCTGTATTTTAATTTAAGAGACTTTATATCAATAATTAATCCTTTATTTGCTATATTATTTATAGCACAGAATATAAATGAACACTTTTCTATATGGGCATGTTGTTTTCAAAATTCTCACTGTAACTGCTTTACTGAAGTAATCCTTGAATCCTGAATTTTAATGAAACCATCTATTGATGATTTATTATACATTTTCTTGTAGAGATAGGAATGTCATAATCCCACTGTATAAAGCAATTGTCAAACCGCACTTTGGAATACTGTGTTCAAGTGTGGAGGTTGCAACTAAAGAAAGACAGTGAGCTTCTTGAAAGGGTTCAAAGATGGACAATGTACCTGCAAGACTGGCAAAGGGTTATCCATATGAGAAAAGATTTTTTGAATATGTGGGCTGCTGAGTTTAGTAACTAGGTACCTTAGAGGAGAACTAATTGAGGTATACAAGGCTCTAAGGGAAAAAAGTAAAATGAATAAGGTTGACTTGACATCTTCAGTGTTATGATTCCAGAACTAAGGGACATAAGTTGAAATCGGATTCAGTAATTTTTTTTTTTTTTGGAATTAATATTAGCCGTATAGAGAAAGGAAGTTACAAGCTTTTGCTGCACCAGAAAAAAAAAAAAAAAAAAAAGTACATAAGAAAATACAAATTATGTGCTTCCTTCCTCATGTAGGTAACTAACTAGTTGACCTTTGAATTTCTTCAAACTGTCAGCCTTCCCTACCTGCAGAGGCAACTTGTTTCAGTAATCAATAACTTTCTGGCTAAAAGAAAACTTTCTACAATCTAGTCTAAACCTCTTCCCCTATAATTTGAATTCAGAGATCCTAGTTCTGGAATTCCACCCGTTTTCATTTCACTAGCCCCTCTCAGAGACTTATATAAGATGTGACTATTGCAATAAAATAAATATAATGTAATATTTCGTGCCTTACAAGTTATTCCCTACAAAATAATTGCCTTGGGCTTGCACACACACCATTATATGTTTCTTCCAAACACAATCATTTCTGGAAATCATCTTCTGTAAGCCCTTTTAACACTTCAGTTGTTCTTTTCTGAATGTCTGCAATGGACTAAAAATGGATTCCCTTAAGTACACTTTTCAGTTTAGGAAGAGAAAAAAGTCTCAAAGGGCAAGGTCTGGTGAGTAGGATGCATGTTCACAGGGAATTTGTTTTTGCCAAAAACTGGTGAACAGGGAGTGCATTGTGTGCTGGAGCACTATCTCGATAGAGCATCCAACCATTCTTCCACAATTCAGGTCTCTTCCTTTGAATTTTTTCACACAGCCTTGTCAGAACTTGTATGTAGTATGTTTGACTAACAGTCTGATTTGGTGGGATGTATTCAGCCATAATAATTCCTTTAATATTTAAGAAAACAAGAAGCCTGGTTTTCACTTTTGATTTTGACATTTTGCTTCTTTTTAGTCTGGGGGATTGTTTTTTTTTTTTTATCTCCCATTGTATTGACTAACTTTTAGTTTCTGGGTCATACTAGAACGGCCAAGTTTCATTGCAAGTAATTACAGTATACTCATAACACACAGGCTCTAGACAATAGTATCTTCTTCATAAACTTGACATAAGAACTCAATTTTCAGTTTGCATTTTCTTTAGTTTTGTTAAAAATTTGATTTGTTGTTCAATTCTTGTGTGTGTAATTTTTTGACAAATTGCAAAAAAACACAAGGTAATGAGAACCTGTCTCACTGCAAAGTGAATGAGTGTGTTGCAATGTGACTTGGCAGACAACAATAGAAAGGTTCAAGGTCATCTGCTTTGTTTCTGCTTCACGGGGGTGGCACTTAACAGCCATACCTTGAAAACCTCAATCAAAGTTAACCAAGTGCCCCTCTAAGGTGTCTGGTTTTCAAGCTCTGTAGCTGCCATAACCCAAGTTGTACAGTCACCCTTTTGCTAATCTCACCATGCAAGCCACTTGTCTTTGTACCCCTCCCCATAAGAAGTTAAATTTCATTTTTCAGATGAGGATACTGTGTCCATACTTGGACACAGTATTCCAACTGCAATCTTACAATTGTCTTATACAGTGGGCTTATATAAGGCAATTGTAAGACCTTCCTATCTCTATAGGATATTGTCTGATTTATCACTGATAGGACACCATGGACTTTCCAGGCCACCTGCTTAAACTATTTAGAAAATTTCATATCTGCCCCCCCCCCCAGGTCCCTTTTTTCCTGTACTATTTTTAGTAGAGGGTATAAGTTATTTTGAGGTTGCTATTTCCCAAGTGTAAAACTTACACGTTCCAGTTTATACAGTAACTTCTCATGAGGGACTGAGTCAAATGCCTTGCTAAAATCCAAATAAACTAGGTTGAAATTGTTTCCTACATTCATCTCACGAGTAACTGTGACAAAATAGTAGCTTATTAGGTTAGTTAAACATGATTTTCCACTTAATAAAATCATGTTGTGTGTCCTTCAGAATGCTATTTCTATCTAAATGTCCCTGGATTAAACTCTTGATCTTTGACTCTTAAGATTTTCACTACAACTGAAGTCAGACTAACTAATATGTAGTTACCAATTTCCTCTTAGAACTGCCTTTATGTAATGGCAATAAGCTGGCTCTTCTCCAATCCAAAGGAATCTCTCCCAAGTCCAACAATGCACTCAATTAACCTCAATAGTTCAAAACACTCTCTTGCTGCCTCCCTCAAAATTATCTATACTGGAGTTGATGGCATATACCCAGTGAGTTGTTGATTACTGAAATAAGTTGCCTTCATGGGTGGCTGAGGCTGTCAGCTTGGGGAGATTCAAAGGTCAGTTGGATAGTTACCTATGTAAGGAGAGAGTTGAATAGTTGTTCATTTTATTTTATTATTTATTTATTATTATTATTATATTTTATTATTTTTTTAGCTGATGCAGCAAAAGCCTTGGGCTTACTTGCACCATATGGCTAATACTAATTTTCCTCCCATTTAACTCACAGCAGAGGCTCTAATAGATCAGCAGTCGATATTGTACTTTGCAACCCCACTGCTTAACCATCTGCAATCCACAATTTGTAAAATCAAAATGCATCAATATATTTGTAGTAGTCCAAGGGTTAAATGATATTCCTCATATAAAAAAAGTTTTGTTATATGAAATGTGCTGTTAAATACAACTACTCATTGTGACATGAACAATTTAACTGTCTACGTGAGCCATCTTTTTTTGAGAAAACCCTCTTATGTATATTTGTTATAGTAAGTAACATGCATACATTAAGATAGCACATGACTGAAGCATTAATTTAAAGGTTTCTGCTTTGTATGTGAAAGAAGTAATTGTAAATACTTAGTCTTTTCTTTAACAAATAGGAACAGTCTTAAGAAAATAATTTAATTTATAAAGGCCACAACTAAAAGAAGAACATTAAATATAAATGGCAAATACCTTTATATGTTGGCATGTTGTTTTCAGCATTCTCATTGTAATTGCTATACTGTAGTAATCCTTGAACCCTAAATTTTGCAAGTTTTGAAAAGATACCACTGTTGGTTGATAGTGCTGGGGGTAGAGAATATAACAAGGAGCCTTATGGGTGAGAATGGGTGAAGCTTTGAAGTGTATGTAATGTAATACAAATAATCAATCAACATTTTATTAGTAATGAGAAATAAATTATGTTTAGATTTTCCCTTAGTATGAATGGTTTACATTAATTTTTCAATATTTCTCTAAAAAGGCAGTTTAAAGTGCAAATGAAAGAATGAAGATATGTTGGAGGGAAAAAAGTTATGGTTCTAAGGCGATTGTTTGGCTAAGATTTATTTGTAAGCAGTTTACTCCAAAGAAGTAAAAGTTAAAGGAGACAGAACTATGTAGCAGGTATTGTATGATTTAAAAATACAGTTAATCTAAGAGTTATTTTTAAAAAAAATCTTTATTACCTGTATTTTATGTGCTACTGAAGACATTATAGGATATTTGAGTTCTCTTAAGAATAATCCAAAAATCTTTGTATGAAGGTAATATTTGTATGAAAATCTTTGTATGAAGGTAACCTACTCCAGCTGCATGTGTTATAAATTATTAATGAGTTTTGTTTAGTTTTATGAAGTTTTAAAGATGGCCATTATTTAGTTGCTTTTGGTTAGTCATTTGAAATAATGGAGATGTCAGGGTAAAGTGTACAAAAATGTATAGCATCTATGTTAACCAAGTTCGACTTTATTCATATTAGGACAGACAGTGAAAATCATAATTAAGAAACTATGCATTTCTGATCTGTGCATATTGGGAACCCCTTTTCAGACATAAATATTAAGAAACAGCTTTGTTTTTGAACAAAGCTAGGTTAAGGATTTCTTACATAAAATTTGATTAAAGAATTTTTGATAAGTGGCAGAATTGACTGCTTTTGAGCCTAGGAAAACCAAGCTGTTCAAACACAGGCATATTGCTTCACCTTTTGTTGATTTTTGCCTTTTTTTTTTTTTTTTTTTTTTTTTTTATATATATCAGAAAGTTAAGTTAAATGCTATGCTGAAAAATTTTTATTGTTGGATGCTTTTGGTGTCAGAGTTAAAGAAAATTACTACTACAAGATACAGGCAAAAATAAAGGAACTTTCTAAAAATAATATCATATCTGAGCAAAAGCACATTTAAACAAAAAAGTAAAAACTAATGTCTGCAATCAAATGAAATGTCACAATATCCATGCTCTCTTTTCTACTCAATCAGAGGGAAGATAAACTACAACAATATACGGCAAAAATGCACCTTCATATTGAAGTGCTTCATTTACCTTTGAGAGTTGCTTACCACAAAGTGGATAACCACACTGCATGACTAGGAACCTTTCTTCAACAGCATCATCATAATCTTCCTGAGAAATATGATGGCACTACAATAAAAAAAAAAAAAACTAGTATTAGTTAAACAATTTGCATGCCTAACACTGCATAAGCAGTTAGAATAAAAAAATCACATAAGAGCCCACCCAAGTATAGAAGACATTAAACTTGCATTTCTTACAAACATACATAAATTCTTACAGCTGGCTATAAGAATTTATAGGCTTCTATACAGGCTTTGTCATCATATTATCACTATGATGGCAGAGTCAATAGATGCAAGGTAATGAAAGATTCCTATACAGTCTTAGGTCTACAAAAGCATACAAGAGGATGTGTTTTACGGAATACATCTCCAACAGGCTAGTTGGAGTCTGCAGTATGATCCAGTTCTAAATGCTAATTTTATTATTATTAGCTATATGGTGCAAGGAAGCTTGAGGCTTATGCTGTCCCAGCCAAAAAAAAAAAAAAAAAAAAAAAATCTGAATTACCCTGAGAGAGAGAGAGCGAGAGAGAACAAGAGTCAGAAGTAGAATGAAATCACAAAGAAAGAGAAGAATGATGATATCCAGCTCAGGACCCTGGGTGGGCCAAGCCCATACTCACCAGATGTGAACCCCCGGAGTTTTTTTGGCCTTTTTATCCGTAGCAGTAACTTGCCCGTAAGGCCACATTTCTCCAGTTTGTACAGCAGTCTTATGTGCAACAGTATCAAAAGCCTCCCTGAAATAAAGCCGTAGCCAAGTGGTCAGGCGTGCGGGTGCATAAGTACACGTGCCTTGAGTGACCGGGGTTCAAGCCCGTGACAGGTGAATGCGGTGCTGTTTCTTGTATTCTGTATATTTTGTAAACTCCTCTGACTGTTTGGTTGTCCCGGAGTATAAACAGAAAATTTATTTATTATATGATGTCAAAATTATTTTTTGCATCCAGTTCCTTGGTCACTTGCTAACATCATAGTAACCTATCAGATTGGTTAGACAAGACCACCACTTAACATATCCATGCTGATTGCAGTATAACTGCATGGCTGACCAGGCTAGCCGGGTGGGTTAAGTGCCTGCCTGGCAACCCAAAGGTTGCGGGTTCGATTCCTGCCTCGGGCTTGGATCAAAGTACTGCAAAAACCTTGGGAGGTGCATTGTGGCCACAGAAGCCTATGTGCCAACAACTACCAAAAAAAAAAAATAACTGCATGCCTGTCCAAATGGTCCTGCATTACTTCTTTAATCAGTGATTCCATTATTTTCCCTGGACCATTCATTAAGCTAACAGGTGTATAGGTACTCATGTTGCCTTTTGATTCTGCTTTATGAATTAGGGATATACTTGCATTTCTCCAGTCCATAGGGACCTCTCAGCAATTGGAATCTAGGCCTGCAAGGTGATCTGATTATCTGATTGAGATGTTTAAGGTTTTCAATGGTTTGAGAAAGCTCAATGCTGATGGGATTCTTTCTCTTGTTCAGATTATGCACTTGAGGAGGCATAAATTCAAACTGAGGAAGGACAGTTGCAGAATAGATGTGCAGAAATTTGCCTTTAGCCAGCGGGTGATTGATTGCTGGAACAAACTTCCATCTATCCATAAACTTCCAGTGTGGCATTGGAGGCAAATTGCTGCTATGGATAAAAGTATGGTTGAGTGGGAGAAGACAGAGAGTAGTAATCAATGGACACTGCTCATCATGGCCTAATGTTATTAGTGGAGTCCCTCAGGGTTCAGTATTGGGTCCATTGTTGTTTTCTGTATTTATAAATAATATTGATGATGGCATATCAACTTAATGTCCAAGTTCGCAGACGATACGAAGGTTAGCAGGGTTGTTAAGGACACTAATGACAGTACGCTGCTGCAACAGGATCTAGAAAAGTTGAGCAGATGGCCTGAGAGGGGGCAAATAAAGTTTAACATTGACAAATGTTTGTTATTTGGTTTTTAGGAGCATTAGCAACTAAGGCCATATTGTTCTGGGGATATGTAATGGTCATTCCATGACCTTTCCACATCCTCCGTATTTGGTGGTCACGGGCTCGAACCCCGGTCTAATTAAGAAGCATGTGCTACGCACTGCTGCTCCTGCCCACCTGTCTACGGAGGTGCCATTGCAAATGTAAAGTACTACATATGGGAAGCAGCAACCCCAGAGTGACGTATCAACTCTGTGGTACTACACTGACAGTGGTAGAGAATGAAAAGGACCTGGGGGTAATTGTGCAGGCAGATATGAAGTTTTCTGAACAGTGCAGACGGTCTGCAAGAGTAGCTCAGTGTCTTGTCAATGATATACAGGAATTTTTCTAGCACTGATAAGGAGGTGATTATCCCCTTATATAAGGCAATGGTCAGGCAACACCTTGAGTACTGTATACAGGTCTGGAGGCCTCATTTTAAGAAGGATGTAGAGCTGTTGGAACGAGTACAGAGAAGGGCAACAAGATTAGTGAATGGAACAAAGGGTTGCCCTTACGTAGAAAGGCTTAAATTTTGCAAATTACAGTGTCTGGAGACTAGGCACCTGCAACGTAATCTGATTGAGGTGTATAAAGCCTTGAATGGTTTGAGCATGCTCAATGCTGATGGAATTTTTCCTCTTGCTGAGAATAATCATTTGAGAGGGCATAAATTCAAATTGAGGAAAGACAGATGTAGGATAGATGTGCAGAAGTTTGCCTTTAGCCAGCGGGTGGTTGGAACAGACTTCCATCCTTTGTTGTGGAAGTTGATAGCCTAAATAAATTTAAGGCTGAGCTAGACATCTACCTGGAACGAACAGAGGAGTGAAATGGGAGAGTGTTTTTTTTTTTTTTTTTTTTTGCTGATGCTGCATAAGCTTGCTTTCTTGCATCATATGTCTCTACTAATGCTAATGCTATCGTGGAAGTTGATAGCTTAAATAAATTCAAGAAATAACTAGAGAAACCTTTGGAATGAAGGGATAGGTGAAATAGGTAAGTGTTTTTTTTCTTGGCTCTGGTTGTATAAGCTTGCTTTCTTGCATCATATGCCACTACTAATGCTAAAAGTGTTGATGGCTTCTCTGAATTTTGCTTTAAAGATATTCCACAATTAAAATGCATTTACTCTGCAATCCACCCAATTAACAGATGCCCAATAGTGCTTTAAACTACCAAAGTCCCCTCTTCTGAAATTACTTTCTTAACATTTCCAAATTGTAAAAGGTTAATTTTAAAATTTTTATTTTTTATTTTTAAAATGTGCTAAATTTTAAAGCATTCCAAATCCTACAGTACTGAATTTTATAAAGTTAACTGTAGTTCCTTTGCTAACACTTCCACACTAAAATTTAGTGTGATATGAGATGAAATGATATAAGCAACATCATTTCATATCACCTATAATATCACTATAGGTAATATTCTCTATAAAATACCAGCATTTAGTCTTTAAATCTAATTATGTTTATCCTCAATAATCTTTCTACCTTATGAACTGCCCTCTTCATGGAAAGAAGATGGCTTATACAGCAACAGCATAAAACACATCATCCATCCATTGATAATCTGAAATAATCTCAATTTTATTTTCTAGTTTATATAGTGAATCATAATATTCATTCTCTTTTTGATTCTGCTTTTAAAAATTAATTTCATAAAAATAGCCTCACTGCTTTTGAAAGTCATTCTTTATTCTGCACCTCACTGGAAAAGTTCAGTTTTTTGATCATTGTGGTTTGAGTGAGTGAGTGAGTGAGTGAGTGAGTGTGAGTGTGTGTGTGTGTGTGTGAGAGAGAGAGAGAGAGAGAGAGCATTAGTTTTTCACAGTGAATTACATGAATGGGAAGAACACTTTTTTTATTTTAATTTACCTTATGTATTTTGATTTACCAAGTTTTAGAGAAAACAGTGTTGATATAGTATCATTCTTTAATATGTAAAAGAAAAAAAAAAAAAAAAAAAAAGAACTAGTTTAGTACATTTCTGAACCAAAACGTATACCTGAAATGTAAGTAAAATGTTAAATCGCGGTACATTAAATTGAGGAATATAATACATTACTTATATGGAACTTTGGATTGCACCAAAAAATGTACCTTAAAAATGAGAAACCTTAAATCAGAATTCCAGTGCATGAAATATACAAAAACATAGCAAATCAGAATAAAAATGGTATTGCAGAATGGTTAAGGTGCATTTGTTGCATGTTCCACCAGATGTGCTACATCATCATCATCATCAGCCATTTTCAATCCACTGCAGGATGAAGGCCTCTCCAGCAACTTTCCAGTTCCTTCTGTTTTGAGCACTGGCCATCCATTTACTACCCACAAACTCATGAATTTCATCTATCCATCTCCGCCTTTATCTTCCAGGTTTTCTTCTAGCTCCTCTTGGGTGCCATTCTGTTATTTGTCTATTGCATGCAAATTCATGAAAAGCACAAGACTTATTTAGTGTCTTTACAGTTTGGCACTATATATAGTTGCTATGTTTAATTATAAATAAAGCTGGTCATGAATTATAATAATTACGATTACAATGTTAGGAATTACAACTATTGTATTCTATAAAAACAGATATTTTCTTTTTTTGCTTAATTAATTTCTATATTCATATCTAGATAATAATCAAAATGGCAATAGTCAAAACTGGTAACTGATAACAATAAAAACACACAGATATTCTAATCTGTGACCAACATAACTTATGATAACAAAAACTAAATGATACTACTGACAAAATGAAATAAGGTCACATGAATAAGATCATTCAAAAACTTACTGCTTCTAGCAGCCAATCTTCTAAAACAGTATTTTCAAGCATCTTCTCCACGATTCTTAAGGCATTTCTTTTGCACTCTTCCTGTTTCTTCTTTGTAAGAATACGCTCTGCACTAGTCCTAACCATATCAGAAAAGAAAAAAATATACACTACTAGGAAAGAAACTCCTGTTAGAACATAGAGGCACAAACTAAAATAGCATATCAGTCTTTAGCATTTTAAGATTATTATTAGTAATGGAAAATGATGGAAGGAATATGGCTTATACAGCAACAGCATAAAACACATCATCCATCCATTAATAATCTGTTTAATTCTTCCTTAAATTTATTCAAACTACCGACACCCACACACCAGATGGAAGTTTGTTCGATTATTCAAATAATCAACTACCCTCTGGTTGAAAGCATATTGCAACACATCTGTCCTGCAACCATTCTTCAGTTTGAATTTATGAACTCTTATGTGTATAGTCTGAGCAAGGGTAAGAATAACATTTAGCTTACTCAATTTATTCAAAGCCTTAAAGACCTCAATCAGATCTCTTCACAGGTACTTAATTTTCAAATTCTGCAATGAGGTCTTCAATTTTACAAATTTTATTTTCAAAACTGAAGTCCTTTTTGTTAACAGTACCCTATTGTTCCCCCTCACTAATCACTGCTCTTCTCTACACCTGTTCCAAGAGATTCATATCCTTCTTAAAATGAGGCTTCCAAACTTGTATGCAATACTCAAGACATGGATTAATCACTGCCTTAAATTGGAATAATTATCTCCTAATCCCAGGTGCTAAAATTCCTGTATCCAGCGGTGTCCAACCTTTTCCTGTACAGGGACATATTCGAAGTTAGATTTGTTTTGTGGGCCGCAGTGAGTGATTTGAGAAAAAATAGTATTACATTTTCCATATCTAGTTACATGCAAAAGGAAGTTTCTATTTTCACGTTAATGTTTTTTATCACGTTAAAAAACATTAATGTGATTTTAAAAAATGCAAATTCTCAACACTTTTATGTGCAATAAATCAGTCAGTGATTTATTTTTCATATTTAATTAAAATTACAAAAATATGACTTACTTTTGTTTTTAAAAAAATACCTTACTTTTGCTTTTAAATGCTCACTTTAGAAAATTTACACTCTGAAAAGAATCGCTGCTTTTCAATGTTAAGGTGAATAAATAAACATAATGATACACCTAAAATAGAAAATATTCAACAACTTTATAGAATACACAATAACATTTACTGAACAAAACTTAATATTTAATGAGAAAATTTTGGTTGATAATTTACAAAATTTAAAATGCTCTTTTAGTTCACTTTCCCCGAGGACCGTATAAAATTATTCTTGGGTTATATCCGACCCAGGGGCCTTAGGTTGAACACCACTGTAGTGTAAGGTGTAAGGTGTAAGGTATATTGATGTCATGCGGCACCAGGGGTTTCCCCCATCTCCGCGTTGCTTTCATTGTGGGTGTACCAGCTTGCTGGGAATGCCAGAGATTTAAAAGTGTGTGGGTATTGTACATGTGTAATGTCGTGTACCGTTGTTCATCTGGTCATTTAGCCGCTAGGCCCCTGTTGGAGCCCAATGTTGCCCCACATTCGCCCCGTGGAGGCAGACCAGGAACCCAGTAGACTTAGTTACTCTGGCAGGTCCTGCCGCTTAGTTTCCTGAGATTTCGGCGGCTAGGACCTTTAAAAAAAAAAAAAAAAAAAAAAAATCATAATATGTATGTATATGCACATGTATATACTCATTTCACTTGTCTGCATACACCATATGTTGTATGCCTATACACACCGCTGGGGGGTTTGATATTACATAGATGGATAGGCCGAAACTGGGCGAAGATTATTTTGAGTGTTGTTAAATTTAGTGTGTGGGGCGTTCGCATTGTATATAGATAGAGTAGGAGGGGAGACAGAAGACTGGGGGGTAAAGATAGAAATATGGGAGCGATAGAGAAGATGCCCCCAGTTGGTCAGTGAGGCATGCCCATGCCTCACCAGAGAGGAAAGGGGGGGTTCGGCGAGGGGACACAAGGAGTCTCCGCCCCGCCGTGGTAGGTTTGGAAAGGAATCGAGTCAGGTGCTCGATTCTGGTCCCCAACGAGTCTTGATTGGCAGTGAAGCTGCATGGTTCGGGTCCATGTAGGCTTTTACAGATTCAGGGTTCAGTCAGTCGCAGAGTTGTAGGCCATGTCCTTTTATTCTCATTGGAGGTATTGAATTTGTTGTGGGAATGGCTTGTCCCATTTAGTTTCCAGTTGTGTTGTTATTTGCTTGTTGGGCTAGTGTGGCTCGGCGTCTGTTAAACAGTTTCTGTGCAAATTCGGTGAATGCCATGTATGGTCCTTTATCGTCCAGAATGAATTGCTCCTGATCCTTGGGTGAATGTTGTAGTCTTGTCACCAGCTGGCAGCGGATGTCGTCGTATTGATGGCAGTCATACATTAGATGCGACCAAGTTTCTGGAATGCCACAAGTGCAGTTTGGATTTTCAATTATTCCCAGAGTTGTTAGTTTGGCGTTTAAGGCACCATGTCCTGTGAGTAGGTACGTCACAAACAGACCAGGTGCATACCAGGTTGGTAATTTAGGTTGGAATCTATGTATATTTGGAAAGAATTTATTTGTAATCCGACCTTTAATGGAGACATCCCATCGTGCCTGCCACGCCTGCAGCAAGTGGGTCTGGAGTCTTCTTTTTTCCGCAATGCGGTTATTTCCTGGATCTCCGTTGAAGTCAAGGTGTGTACAAGCATTGCCTTTAGCGAGCTCATGGAGGATGCCTCTTCTCACTACCTCTAGGTCTAAGGGGAGGGTTCCTGCGATGACTTGCAGAGCGTGTGTGCTCACTGTGCTGCAGGCACGAGTAGCAGTGAGTAGCATGATTCTATGTATGGAATCAAGTATTCTTAGGTTTGCAGCTGTGCTGGCCTTTTTGTACCAGGCACCAGCTGCGTATGTTGCGATTGGTAAGAAGGCTGCTTTATAATAAAACATCATCGTTCTCTGTTTCAATCCCCAGTCTCTTCGGGCAATTCTGTTTATTAAGGCAGTGCAGTTTCTTATTTTTCTTCTTACGTAGTTTAGGTGCGGTTTGAAGGATAAGCGGGTATCCAAGATGACGCCCAAATATTTGAGCTCTGTGCTGAGCCTTATTGTTCTAGTGCCAATTTTAATTTGGGGTGGTCTGTGGATGTTCAGTGTTCCCTTTAAGAGTATGGAATTGGTCTTCGTCGGTGAGATTTGTAGTAAATGGTGTGTGGCCCAGTCTTGGAGAATTTGCACAGCGCGGTTTGCCAGTATTTCCAGTTGCGCCCTGGAATTAGCTTCTATTGTTAAGATGAGGTCGTCCGCGAAGGCTTGTGAGCGGACCCCTTCCAGATCCTTGTTTAGAAACTGGTCCATCAGGAGGTTCCACATTGTTGGTCTAAGTACTGACCCCTGTGGGCACCCTCTATATATTTTTCTTTCTATTTCTTTGTAGGGAGCTTTTATCTTGATTGCTCTGTCGGTGAGATAGCTTTTAAGCACATTGAAGAGGTTGCCAGGAACCCCTGCCTCCCGGAGCCGACCCAGGACGCTCGGCCACCATAGGGTGTCGAACGCCCCGGCAAAATCAATTGAGATAGCTAGCACGTATTTTTTCTCAGATTCTTGTGCTTGGGCAATTAGGCTTTGGAGTGCATCTACTGTAGATCGACCTGGTTTGAATCCGTACTGGTTTGGTGAGGATAGGTTTGCCTGTTGGTAGTGGTGATTTATTCTGGATAACAGTAGCTTTTCAAAAAGTTTACTTAGTACTGTGAGTAGTGTGATCGGTCTGTAGGAAGATGGCTGTTCTGGTGGTTTGTTTGGATTCTTAATTATTAGTTTAACATTGGCCATTTTCCAATCTTGCGGGTATGCTCCCACTGTGAGGCATAGGTTAAAGAGCTGGAGCAAGAGTTCCGGTTCTATTTCTACGACTTTTTTGATTATTTCCGGCTCCAAGAGGTCTGGACCTGGGCATTTTTTCGCTGCTATACGTGAAGCCGCCAGGATGAGCTCATCCGTAGTGAATCGCGGTTCTGCATTATCTGTTCCGTACTTATCATTTTCCCTACAGGTCTGGATCTGCTCCTCCGTTTGTGGGTCTTTGTGGGGATGAAAGGTGAGACTGTAGTGTGTACCACTGACAAAACTCCATGAGCTGTGTCCTAGCAGCCTGTCTGCAGTGCTCAGAGAACTTCATGTCTGAATGCACAATTAACCCCAGGTAATTGTGCATTCAGACATGAAGTTCTGGGAGGAATTGTGCAGTGTAGTATCACACAGTATGTTATTCTCGGATTAGTGCTAACCATATGCCGCACCTTGCATTTGTCAATATTAAACTTCAATTGCCACTTTTCTGCTCATTTAATTTTGTCCGATTACTTTTATCAGACTTAAATAGTAATGAGTTAAGTAAGAAGTTAGTTTTGGTAACTTTTAAATTAACTGTCCTTTTTTGATCCAATAATTAAAAAAACCCTAAGTAACTTAACTTAAAATTTTTTGTAAAAGTAAGATTTATTATTAAGTTAGCTAAAAAATAATCCTGCATATTTGTAATTTTTTCCTTAAGAAAAATAAATGTAAATGAAAAATCGATGTCAGGTTCTTGGCTTTAAATTTCCTGGAACGTGAATATTTTAAGTGGGATACAGCCTATATAATCTGTGCACAAAGTTTATCAAGATCTCATAATTCGATATATAACTTGCACTCAATCTCTGGAAGGATTGATCAAAAATTGCCAAAGTGCAAGTTCCTATTTCTAAGGAAGACCCTACTACACTTTTTATACATAAATTAAAAGTTGATTTTGAATGACAGCTAAAAATAATATCAATCTGTATTGATATATAGGATTTCTGACAATAGGATCCAGCAATTCTCTTAACATTTGCTATTTACAGTTTCATTGGGCTTGTTACATTTTTATTTTATTCCTTTGCTAAAGTCATATTCACCTATTTTACATTTTATTATTATCACTTAAATTATGTAAATCCTTCTAGCTTAGCTGTATGGGAGTACTGCCCTTACTTTATTTGATCACAATAAATGATTTTATATATTTTGCAAGGTTATTCTGTCATTTTTCATACTATGGAGTGAAATATGCAAATGAAAAGCTACTGATAATATTTCAGAACAGCCTAGTAAGATAACTTATTCATGGATAAAAATTAACCTCACAACTCAGAAAACTTTAATGTGAAAGATATAACATTAAATGAAATATTTATAATTCCAAGAAAAAACTTCAGTCAGTTTTACCAGTTTCTCCACAAAGGCACAACAGTGCATTATCATCATTCAACTCCAAATGCTATACATTTATAAAATGTATATATATACAACAGAGAACAATATCATGGTGTATTTTAATGTGATATTAATATGAAATATTTGAGCAGGATTTATTCATTTGGAACTTTTAGTTATTGCACAAAATACTTTGGTCAACTATTTATATTACATTTTTTGCTAGGAGGGCATTACATTCCATTAGCAATTTGTTTGTTACCCAGCAAAAAGCAATACATTTCAAAGAAATTAATGAATATCTTAATCAAAAAGAGTATGTCATTAGTTTAATATTAAAGCTGCAATGTATGGTTGTTGGCTATTCACAATGCTGTCAGATCTTTGACACAAATCTGGTATTACTGGATGGTGGTTTTTAGGGTAAGCTTTAATTGTCCCCATTCCAGACATTGCCAGTTCACAAGTAAAAAAAGCTGTCAGAATGCATATTAGATAAGATTTTTGTAACAGGATCCAGGAATTAAGTTTAATCTGTGAATATAAAATTTGGAATCAGATACATTAAAATGGATGAGACATTTATTTTGTACTTCAGTTTTTAACGTGTGAAGTTAGTGATTTTTGTCTATAATGCAAAATGATGAAAGACTTTCTCTTTCCGATTACTTGATTTCTATATAAATGGGTGAAAAAAAAGCTACATTTCCTTCAATTATCTGGCCAGAAGCAAGTTGTAGTATGAAACAGACTATGAATTCCTGGGAGGGGGGAAAAAAACCCAGCTTCAACCAAAAATAAATCTTTACCAACTATAAATGAGAAAATTATTAAATTTTTAACTGCCCCATTCCAGACATTGAAGTTCACAAGCAAAAAAGTTGTTGGAATGCAAATTAGAGGAATACTTTTGTAATAAAATCACAAGATTTGATTTCATATTTGTACAAAATCCATAAGTAATTTATTAATGATATGTATAATAAAAACTTTTCAATATGTCCGAATAATATTTCTTAATATTATTTAAACATAATTGAAACTTTCTACAATAACTGACAAAGCAACTGCAACATTATTGTTGCATTCCCAGAAGTTAATTTTTGAAATTTTCAGCAGCAGTCAAGAAGTGTTTTTGAAGTAAGAAATCAGCTTTGCAGGAGTTATGATGGTGTAATCGTTCTCTTTTGAATCACAGCATTCTATGTTCTATCAAAGATTCTGATCCTGCCCCCTCTCCCCTCTGAAAATGAGTGATTGATGGCAACAGTGCTTCATACAAAACGTTAGAAGTGTATCCAACAACCGAATTCCACACATGCTGAATATGACTGCATTTAGTAGAAACATGGTACTTATCATAAATATTTATTCGAAGATACTATGCGATCGAGGTCAATGCGACAAGAGCATATAATGTTCAGTTATGCAATTAATTTTGCTCTGGATCGCTTAAGTACAGTGGTCTCAGAAAGTTTTTAAATTCTGTACAGTGGGATCAACTGACTATGTTACCAACAGTAAATTCTAAGTGGGAAGCATTCAAGGAATTAATCTTGGATGCTACTAGAAGTTTCATACCTATTAAGAAATATTGTTCAAGGTTTAGGCCTAAATGGTTATCAAATGAACTAATGAGACTTGTAACAGAGAAGAAAAATGCATGAGATGCATATAAATTATCAAGCGACTCAGAAGCCTATGGCAGATATAAGCTAGTCTGTAATCAGGTCACATAGGAGGTTAGGCAGGCAAAGGCAGCAGAAGCCTATGGCAGATATAAGCTAGTCTGTAATCAGGTCACATAGGAGGTTAGGCAGGCAAAGGCAGATTATAAGAAATCCTTGGCAAAAGATGCTAAGAAAGACAGAAAGGATTTCTTTACTTATATAAACTCTAAAAGGAAGGGGATGAATCTGATTGGTCCACTTAACATCGATGATCCTGCTCAGATAGCAAACAAACTGAATGAGTATTTTGCATCTACATTCACACATGAGGAATTAATAAGGTTTGAAAATGGCAGAAGGTTATCAAATTGTAGCAGGATACTTAATGATTTTGTAATAACTGAGAGCAAAGTGGAGGAGAAATTGTTGAAGTTAAACATAAGAAAAGCACCTGGGGTGGATGGGATCTATCCAGTTATATTAAAGGAGGTGGCAAAGCAACTAAGCAAACCCTTAGCCATAATTATGAGAGCATCCTTGGACTCAGGGGAGGTTCCCACGGACTGGAGATGTGCAAATGTATCCCCAATTCACAAAGGGGGGATTGAAAGGTGATACGAGTAATTACAGACCAGTTAGTTTAACTTCTGTTCCTGGTAAAATAATGGAGTCACTGGTTAAAGATGCATTGCAGGATCATCTAGACAAGACTTCAGCAATAATTCAGACACAGCGTGGGTTTGTTAAGGGAAAGTCTTGTCTGACAAATTTGATAGGATATTATGATGTGGTTACAAAGGAACTGGATGCAAAAAATAATTTTGATATCATATATTTGGATTTCAGGAAAGCTTTTGACACTGTTGCGCATGAAAGACTACTGTACAAATTGGAGCAGAATGGATAAAAGGATGGTTAAGTGGGAGAAGACAGAGGGTGGTAATCAATGGGTGCTGCTCTTTGTGGACTAATGTTATTAGTGGAGTCCCACAGGGTTCAGTGTTGGGTCCACTATTGTTTTGTATATTTATCAATGATATTGATGAAGGTATATCAGGCTTAGTGTCGAAGTTTGCTGATGATACAAAGGTTGGCAGGGTTGTTAATGACAGTAATGGCAGTGTGCTACTGCAACAGGATCTAGACAATTTGGGCAGATGGGCTAAGAAGTGGCAACTGAAGTTTAACCTTGACAAATGCAAAGTACTGCATATGGGTAGAAGTAATCCCAGAGAAACGTACCAACTGTGTGGTACTACACTTAAGGTGGTAGAAAATGAAAAAGAACTGGGAGTAATTGTGCAGTCAGATATGAAGTTTTCTGAGCAGTGCAAACAGGCTGCTAGGGCGGGTCATGGGGTTTTGTCAATGATATATAGGAATTTTGCTAGCAGGGAAAAGGAGGTGATTGTCCTTCTGTATAAGGCAATGGTCAGGCCACGCCTTGAGTACTGCGTACAGGTCTGGAGGCCTCATTTTAGGAAGGATGTAGATTTACTTGAACGTGTACAGAGAAGGGCAACACGATTGGTGAGGGGAATGAAGGGATCCTCTTATCAAGAGAGGCTTAAGTTCTGCAAATTGCAGTGGCTGGAGACTAGGCACCTGCGCGGTGATCTGATGAGGTGTATAAGGCCTTGAATGGGTTGAGCACGCTGAATTCTGATGGGATCCTTCCACTTGTTCAGATTACGAACCTAAGGGCGCATAAATTCAAATTAAGAAAGGACAGATGTAGAATAGATGTGCGGAAATTTGCCTTTAGCCAGCGGGTGGTTAATTGCGCTAACAAACTTCCATCTGTCGTTGTGGAAGTTGATAGGTTGAATAAATTTAAGGAGGAACTGGACAGGCATTTGGAGGGAATGGTGTGATTTTTTACACTTGCTTTCTTGCATCACATGCCACTACTACTACCACTACTACATTTATACATAACAGAAAATTTTATACTATATTGCAAATTATTACATTTCCCCACACAGCTACTTCATAATGCTACCCAGCTGGAAAAATTTTCTGGGAACACTGTATCCATTTCTCCAATTGTCTGTAATCGAGTTTCTTTTGAAATCAGAAGAAAACTCAGCTGTTGTAATTCCTGAAAAACTGAGAAAAAAATACCAACAAGACACTATTGATATAAGAAAAATTCATACATGGCTTGCAGATTTTACATTTAGGTATTCCACTCCTTGACTAGCCAAGGAGTGGAAGACCAATGTGTGTGCACTGAAAAATTTTAACCACATATGTAATGATACGAGAACTAGGATGTTCAAAGTAAAGTGTATCAACCATTTTAGACAAGTCAGGTTATAAAAAAATAAGATGCAAATGGGTACCCAAACAGTTAACAAGCAAAATGAAATTCTCCAGACAGGTGATCTGCCAAGAGCTGTTGCAGGAGTGCAATAACTTGGAGATTTCCATTTATTCTAAATTAGCAGTGGCATATGATGCAAGAAAGCAAGCTTATACAGCAACAGCAAAAAAAAAAAAAAAAACTTCCCATTTAACCTATCCCTTCGATCCAAAAGTTTATTCAGTTCGTCCTTGAATTTACTTAAGCTATCAATTTCCACAACAGATGGAAGTTTCGTACAGCAATCAACCACCTGCTGGCTAAAGGCAAACTTCTGCACATCTATCCTACAACTGTCTTTCCTCAATTTGAATTTATGCTTCCTCAAGTGCATAATCTGAAGGGGAAGAATTCCATCAGCACTGAGATTGCTCAGACCATTGAAAGCTTTATACACTTCAATCAGATCACTTTGCAGGTGGCTAGTCTCCAGATGCTGCAATTTTCAGAACTTAAGCCTTTGTTGGTAAGAGCACCACTTTGTTCCCCTCACCAATCTTCCTTCTCTGTATTCATTCCAGCAGCTCTACATCCTTCCTAAATTAAGGCCTTCAGATTTGTATGCAACACTCAAGGTGTGGCCTGACCATTGCCTTATACAAAGGGATAATCACTTCCTTATCCCTGCTAGAAAAATCCCTGTTTATCCTTAACAAGACCCCATCAACTGCTCAGGCAGGCTGTCTACACTGCTCAGAAAACTTCATATCTGACCAGAAGCGGAATTTAAGGTCGGCTGAGGCCCTGGGCGCAGAAGAAAATATTGGGCCCCTTAAAAAAAAAAGAGAGACAGGGAAAATAAAAATACATGTTAACCATTTTTTTAAATAAATAAAAAATATTATGTACTATTAATGTTTTATTTCCAATAAAAATTTAATATATGTATTATATTAGCATCTTTTTTTATTTGTCTTTTTTCAGCCCCTGATAGATGTTGTTTCATTTTTCTAGCTACCATTGGTAGCTAGAAAATCTAGAGTCTGATGATTAGAATACTAGAGAAGAGATTTTTCGTTATAGTGCAATAAATTAATAATTAATTAAAATTCAAAGATTATTCATAAACTACGAAAATTCAGGCGCTGATGTAACAACAGGAATTAATTTTATCTTAATATAATTTTAACAATATACGATATACGCTTATTTGCATATATCGTAAGTCTGCACTGCAGGAGAACCTTTGTAAGTACAAAGGAGCAAATACGATTCTATTCCTCTGATGGGTGGTAGCGCAGCCGCGCGGGGCATATGCAGCGTAGTAATGAAATAATGAAAATAAGCGAATATAAACATACTATCAGGTTTTACCACTGATTGTAAACTTGTATGTAATTAAAATTGCGCATATGAAACCAAACATGGTGTCATTAGAAAAAAAGTGTCAAGTTGGGGTTTTGAGGGGCCCTTCAGAAGTCGGGGCCCAGGGCGCACGCCGTTAAATTCGCCTCTGTATCTGTATCTGACAGCAAAATTACTGCCAGGTCTTTCTCATTCTTCACTACCATGAGTGTAGTACTGGACAGGCGGTCTGTTACTCTCGGTTACTGCAACCCATATGCAGTACTTTGGATTTGTCAACATTAAACTTGACTTTCCACTTCTCAGCCCATCTGCCCAACTTTTCTATACCCTGTTGCAGTAGCATACTGTCATTAACAACCCTGCCACCCTTTGTATTGTCTGCAAACTTGGACATGGACATTAAGCCTGATATACCTTCATCAATATCATTGATCAATAAGAAAACAATGGGCCCAACACTAAACTGTGGGGGACTCCACTAATAACATCAATCCACAAACTGCAGTGTCCATTGATTATGCTGTGTTCTCCCACTCAACCATCCCTTTATCCCTAGAAGTAACTTGCCCTTAATGCCATACTGCTTCAACTTGTACAGCAGTCTTCCATGTGCAAGAGTATCAAAAGCTTTCCTGAAATCCAAGTACATATATGATATCAAAATTAATTTTTGCATCCAGTTCCTTAGTGACCATATTGCAGTATCCTAATAAATTGCTCAGACAAGATTTCCCATTAACAAACGCATGCTGTGTCTGAACTAACTACAGTCTTGTCTAGATTATCCTGGATTGCTTCTTTAACCAGTGACTCCATTATTTTCCCCAGAACAGAAGTTAAACTAACAGGTTTGTAATTATTCATGTCATCCTTTTATCCACCTTTGTGAATTGGGGATACATACATTTGCACATCACCAGTTCATGGGAACCTCCTCTTAATCCACGGATGTTCTCATAATTATGGCTAAGGGTTTGCTTACTTCCTTTAATATAACTGGATAGATCCCATTCATACCAGGTTCTTTTCTTTTTTACAATTTCTCCTCCAGTTTTCTTTCAATCATTACAAAATAATTTAGCTCCCTGTTAGAGTAGGATAAACTTATGGCCTCCACTTCCATACAGAATTCCAAAAAATACTCATTCAGTTTGTCAGCTACCTGAGCAGGATCAACAACAGTCGAACCATCAATATCAAGTGGACCAATCTGACTTATCCCCTTTCTTCTAGTATTTATGTAAGTAAAGAGGTCTTTTCTGATTTTATTTGCAGCCTTTGCAAAAGATTTATCATAATCTTCCTTCGCTTGCCTACAGTCTAGCTTATATCTACCATAGGCTTCTGTGTCGCCTGATAATTTATATGCATCCCATGCATTTTTCTTCTCTGCCATGAGTTTCATTAGTTCATCTGACATCCATTGAGGCCTAAACCTTGACTGTATTTCTTAATTGGTACGAAAAGCCTAATAGCTCCCAAGATTAATTCCTTGAATGCTTCCTATTTAGAATTTGCTGTTGGTAACATCATGAGTTGGTCCAAGTGTATAAATTTAAAACTGTCTGAGACCACCATAGTCACCTTTACAAACAATAACACTTCTCTTTACCTCTGATGGTAGTTACATCTCACATCACTATACTGTGATCACTGCCACCTAGTGGTCCCTTTTCTGCAGATTCTTAATGCATGAATAATCACTGCTGACAATTAGATCAAGAGTATACTTCCATTGTTTGCCTCTCGATCGTGCTGTTGTAGAAAAGGGTTATTTAATAAATTCACAAGCCTTGCTAATGTGTGAGTGACCAACCCACAAGTTCCAGTCAATACCTGGGAAGTTAAAATCCCTTACTATAAGACATTCTGATTTACTGGCCCACTATTTCTCTGTGCAGTTGTTAATTGTACTCATCAGAGTCATTAGGCCAATAACACATTCCTACTCTCATTTTTGCTTTCCCAGTGCTTATGCTACACCAAGCTCACTCAACATTGCACTGTCCACCTATGTCAAATGCTATTCTATGGAACGGACCCATCTGCCTTCTCCAATGAAGAAAAATCCTCAAATTGTTAGATGATTCAAAGAACATATGGCCACAGTATTTTGGCAGAGAGAAAAATCAGGACAAAGAAGGCGCTGTTTTGTTTGATTTTTTTAAAGAAAGGTTATAAATAAGGAAAGAAATTGATAACTTTAATAGGACTATAAAATAAAAAATGAAGGACACAAAATCATATTACACCATGATAATACCAGGCCCTACACTGCCAATATGACAGATGAAAATTGCAGAAATCAGGTGGATAGTATTGCACATCCTGCATATAACCTTAATTGGGTCTGTTCTGACATTTTTCTATTTTGACATATGAAATCTTTGTGGAAACACTTTTCATGTGACGAGGAGTAGAAAATGACAGCAACAGACTGGCTCCAACAGCACGGCATATCCTTTTACCACAGTGAATATGCAAGTTGGAAAGAACAATGGCCATATGAAACATTATTTTAAATATCAAATATTTCTCTCTTTTTAGCTGTCTTAATTAAAAAGAGTATTGCATCGCAGCAGCCCTTGTGCTGAAGTTTAAATTGAACTGAGTTGAAAATAAAGCATAACTGAAGGATGAAACAGAAGATCCAAAAACATCTTTGAAATCAAATTTGAAATTAAATTTTGAAATACTGAATGAAAATAAGTAAATCACAACCAATTATATTAATATTCCACTAAACATCTCTCCAATTATGAAATTACCAATTTTTATTTTTATGCCACAATACAAGGCTTTGATTACTGACTGTTATAGACTGATATTTAGTGCTGCAGGAATGTCATTTTCTAAGTTCACAGGGAATCTAAAGGTTTGAGGGATAGTTAATGAGAGGAATTAAGGCATACTACTGCAACAAGACCTAGAAATATTAGACAGGTGAGCTGAGAAATCGGAGTTAAAATTTGACATTGATTAATGCAAAGTACTGCATAAGGGCAGCAGTAATCCCAGAATAACATACCAATCGAATGGCACCACACTCTAGGTGGTGGAGAACAAAAGAGACATAGGGATAAATTGTACAGTCTGACAAAGTTTTGTGGGCAGTGCAGACAGGCTGGTAGAACAGCCTGGGTTTCTGTCAATGATATACTTCAATTTTTCAAGCAGGGACAAGGTGATGATTATCTTACTGTATAAAGCAATGGTTAGGCTTCACCTTGAGTACTGCATATATGTCTGGAGGCTTCATCTTGAGTACTGCATATATGTCTGGAGGCTTCATCTTGAGTACTGCATACATGTTTGGAGGCTTCATCTTGAGTACTGCATACATGTTTGGAGGCTTCATCTTGAGTACTGCATACATGTTTGGAGGCTTCATCTGGAGTACTGCATACATGTTTGGAGGCTTCATCTTGAGTACTGCATACATGTTTGGAGGCTTCATCTTGAGTACTGCATACATGTTTGGAGGCTTCATTTTAAGAAGGATGTGGAACTGTTGGGATAGGTGAAGAAGAGCAACAAGATTAATCAAGGTGGCTTGGGTAAAGAAAGCCTGCATGAGAACGACGAGAAATGTCAGATAAGTTACGCGGAAAATTAGCTTCCCGATACGGCACTCTAGCGTTGCTCGGTCTGGAGGATATATTGATTGACAGGTAGGCGTGGCAAACGATGAAATGATTGGTGGTGGGCACGACAGACAACAAGCTACTGTGTAGTCATTGGTTGGCATTATGATGTGTATTTACCAGTAAAGAATGGTGCATAATAGTTTTGTAATGAGCAGTGAACAGGTAATAGTAGCGATGAATCTTTTAAAGATGGAAGAAATTTCCGCATGAGTGTCTTTAAAAATAAAAGTACAGTAATAAAAAATTAATATTTTATTAATAAACAATTTATGTGCTAGTCCACTCAATGATTCTAAAGAAAAAAGGTTATGTTACCCCCTCCATTTCGGGAGAGGTTCAAGCTCACATGGGATTCAAGTCGAGGTAACCTGACCTTTGTTTCACCATTACAGTAAATGTTAGGGCATGTGCAATTAGGACAAGTTACCATTAGTGCTGCTACAGTGATACTAAACCAATGTTATCGTGTGTTGCGTTCGTGCACCAATCAGCACGTCGTTTTCCATGCCTACCTGTCAATCAGTATATCGTTCTCGACTTTGCTCCAGACTGATAACACCTATCATCTGTTTACCGAGTGAGCAGCACTAGAGTGCCATATCGGCAAACTAATTTTCGGCATAAGTTATCCGCTGTTTCTCGTCATTCTCGTGCAGGCTTTCTTTACCTTCGCTGTCAAGGTCACAAAATGGTGTATCTAACATGGAAGACTTCAATTTTGCAAATTGTAGCTCTTGAGAACCAGAAAACTGTAAGGATACCTGACCGAAATGTTTAAGGCTTTAAATGGATTGAGTAGACCAAATGCTGATGACATCCTTATTCTTTCTTAGATAACACATATAAGGAACAGAAATTGAAAAAGATGGCTGCAGGATACATATACAAAAATTTGCTTTCAGCCTGAGTGTAACTCATTATTGGAATAAACTTTCATTAGGTGTTATAGAAGTGGATAGTTTGATTAAATACAAGGGAGCATTAGAAAATTATAGAGGGAACAGGCAGGTGAGGTGGATAGTTTTATTTGGCTGATGCTGTATAAGCTTGTTTACTTGCATCACTTGCCAATATTAATACTATTTCAAGACAGACAAGGAAAATTATCTGATGTCAACTTTTAAATGCAACTGTTACTGAAATTTAACAAAATATTTTAGTTAATTAACATAACTCTCTTATAAAGAGAAGAAAATCAGCATTTGAAATATATAATGCTGCAGATAGCACTGAAGTGAGACTATACACAGAGAGATGATTCCAGGTCAGACGGATGCTCCATTTTGGCTAGAGTAAGTAATAAAACTACTAACATTTGAAACTTAAAATATACAGGGTGGCCATAATTAAAGTATCCCTATTCAGAGCTCTCTGTAGCTCTAAGTAATAAGTGGAATGCCACCAAAATTAGTAAGTAAACTATTCAAGGCACGGGGAGGATCCCATGGAAAAAAAAAAAAAAAAAAAAGTTCCAAAATTTGCTAATAGCAGATAATATGGCACTGTACAAGAGGAAAGGCATGACAAAGTACCAATAAATAAATAAGACAAACCTTAACGAAATTACAATTTTGTATTTGTGCTCTTTGCAAAAAAACAGAAAGAAACTGAATTGTACTAAAGTTTTAAATCCAAACTAAAACATAAGAAACCTAAGAGAGCAGAAAATCTGCATAAATCTTAGTTAATGTAATTTTTACAGGAGCAAAGAGGTATAACAACACAATGCAAACATCGAAAGTGTATTCTGTAAGTTTACTGTCATGTTTTAATTGCCAAGTTCTTCTACATTAATGGATGCAATACAGCAGCCATTCTACGTATATTTAGATGCTGAAAGAACTTATTTCAAGGTCCTTTATCAGGTGCAACAGTTAGAAGGATGATTAACAAATTTGAGGAAACTGGGTCCTTTGTTGTTAAGCCTGGAAGAGGAAGGAAGCCTGTTTCACCTCAGGTAGCAGAGGAAGTTGCAACGGCTATCGTTGACCAATCCAGGGATACAGCTACTGGAACTAGTAGCAGCTCATGGGAAATAGTGAGGCAATTGGATGTCCCATATTCCACTATGTGGAAAATTCTTTGGAAATTAATCCACTATTATCCATACAAGATCAGCTGCCAGCAGCAGTTGCAAAGAGATGATCTTGAACAACGAATGGCATTTGCTCTAACGTTTTTGGCCAGAATGGAAGTGGATGATACCTGGCCATGGAACATTCTTTAGGGAGACAAGGCCCATTTTTATCTCGATGGGACTGTCAACACTCAAAACTGCCAAATATAGGCTTCAAGAAGCACCATGTGCTATTCAGCAAATCCCATTGCACTTGCCAAAAATCACCTGGTGTGGTGTGACTTCAAATTTCATCCCAGGGCCATAGTTTTTCGAGGAATTGCACCCAGCAGGAGCAGTCACCTGTTCCATTACAGCTCAAAGATATCATTGCATGCTGAGCAGTTTCATTATTCCTCAACTGCAGCAAAGAGGATGCCTGGATGAGAATTTTTATGCAAGGTGGGGCTCCTCCTCATATCGCATGACCAGTGCAGCAGCTTCTCCGACATCACTTTACTACAGAAAGAGCCATTAGTCATTTGTTTCCCATTGCATGGCCACTACGTCTGCCTGACCTTACACCATGTGAATTTTGGCTGTGGGGTCACCTCAAGGCCAATGTCTATCGAGGAAGTGTCCCTAACCTGGCTGTCTTAAAGGACAACGTAACGCAACAAGTGTGAACATTGCTCCAGAGACGTTGCATTCTGCAGTCGAGCACACTGTGCACTGAATGCAATTCTGGTCCAGAACAATGGTTATCACATCGAAAACCAACTCTACCATCAGCGACATCATCGAACATTGGGAGTAAACTGTGAGTTTGGAGCTGTGAAACCATTTCCTCTGGCAGTTTAGTTCACAGTTTGTTTCTGTTTTTTTGCAGAGCACAAATAAAAATTTGTAATTTCATTAAGGTTTGTCTTAGTTATTTATTTGTTGGAACTTTGTCTCATTTTGGCAGATATTGGAACTATACATTTTTTTTCATGGGCTCCTTCTCCCCATGCCTTGAACAGTTTACTTACTAATTTTGATGATTCTGCTTATTACTTAGAGCTACAGAGAACTCTGAATAGGGATACTTTAATTATGGCCACCCTGTATTTAGTTATGCCTTTAATTGCTGCCATTATGCATTAATCTTTTCACAAAGCAATACTTTCATGGAAATTATCCAATTTTGCAGTTACTCAAAAGATTAATACACAATGGAAGCAATCGAAGGCATCACCAAATATATTTTAAGTTTCAAATGCGAGCAGTTTTATTACTCACTCTAGACAAAAAGGAGGCTTCTGTCTGACCAGGGATCATCTCTCTCCCTCTATAAGGTCTCACTTCAGTACTATCTGCAGCATTGTGAGGGAGTCAGCTGCTCATTCTCATTTCTGAAAAATTTCAGTTATATTAAGAATATTTTCCATGCATTGTAAACAAGTGGCTAGAAAGTCATATTGTGTCCTGCCTATGATGTATGGGACCTTTGGAAGAAGGGAAAATTATGTTATTGTCTCTTAATACAACACAGTAGTGAGACAGCATTTAGAATATTGTGTTCAGGTCTGGTGGTCCCACTTAAAGAAGAATACAATAAAGGTTGTGGCTTAGAAGGTATGGTATGTAAAGTTTGGTTACTAGACATATTTGGGGGGGGGGGGGGCTGATATAAGTATATAACACCCTGAAGAGAATAAGTAAAATTAATGAGGGAAGTATATTTTTAGTGATAGAAGACAAGAACCAAAAGCCACAAATACAAAATTTCAAGCAATTAAGATAAGACTGGAAGTCATGAAATTTAAATTCTAGCAGTATGTTCTAAAGATCACAGGAATAAACTGCCTGTCACAGTGCTCAAGGCTGAGAGTTTGGTAAAGTACAAAGTAGAATTGGATAGCCACTTTTTGGCAAAGGGGAAGGTATATTTGAAAAATTTCCCCCCTTTTTTGGCAGACACAGAAAAAGCTGGCTTGCTTCATTTAGCCATTATAATACTTATACTAACAGATCTGACTGATGAATGATTGCTTCTTGGCGTATATAAAGTCATAAGTTAATAAAAGAAAGGGCTTCCCATTAGTAAATTCAAACAATTAACTGATATCCTCCCAATTACGAGTAATCAGCTGATATATTATGTGAAATTTAAAAGAATGAGGGCTGTTCATCAATAAAGAATGATCATAATTTTATATGAACAACTGTGCCGCTTGCTATTTTTAGCTGAGTTGTGGAATTCAAGAACAAACCAAGCTGCATCACATGGCAAATATGCAGTTGAGTCATGTGAATGATGTAATCTTGGCAGCTGGTCAAGTTTATTTATGCCAGTTTAATTTTGCCTATACAACAATGGATGTGACATGTGAAGAATAGTGTGCTGCTCTCATCTTTTGTTTCCGTCTCAAGAAAAAATCAGTTGAAACATATGAAATGTTAAAAGAGGATTATAGTGAATCTATGCTTCCATAGAGCACAGCTCACAGGTGGTTTAGGATGTTTAAAGATGGATGTGATTCAATCACAAAAATCAGCAGTTCTGGAGCTCCAACCACTGCTGTCACCACAGAAACCATAAACTCTGCTTCTGTAATCGTGGAAGACGTTTGTTGTATAAGAGTAACTCAACTAGCAGAAATGTTAAGAATATCAGTAGGAAGCATGTACGGTATTCTTCATGGCATTTGCATACATGTGTTTGTGTACATTGGGTTTCAAGATTACTTACACCTGAGCAACAGCAAGTTCACATGGAGATTTGGCAGGAGCTGCAACGGATGGTCACTGAAGACGGAGAGGTTCTGCAGAAAGTGTTAACGCTGGATAAGACATGGCTTCATCATTTCTACCCAGAGAGTAATCAACAAAGCTGTTTAGAAGTTTGTCATTGCCAACACTGAAAAAAGCAAACGTTGTGGCTTTTGCAGGAAAGGTTATGGTCATCTCTTTTTTTTTTTGACATTCAAGAAAATATAATATAATAAAATATGGTTTACCAGCATGTTGCACCACATCATACAACTGTTATGGGGCCTTACTACAGAACTGTACAGCTCTACACACTTTGAAGAATCATGTTGGCCGTAAACGACCACAACTGCATGCAGGTGGGTAGATACTGCATCACGAAAATGTTTTTGTTATTTGGTTTTTAGGAGCATTAGCAACTAAGGCCATATTGCTCCGAGGATATGCGGTGGTCATTCCCTGACCTTTCCGCATCTTCCGTATTTGGTGGTCACGGGCTCGAATCACGACAATGAAAGACCTCACACTGCTCAATACTGTCATCAAGTACTTAGCCAGAATTAATGCAGATGTGTTCCTCATCTGCCCTACAACCCTGATGATTTTTTTTTTAAATTTTATTTCTAATGATAATCATTACTAATGATATTAAAAGTAGGAGACAGGCAGAATTACTTAATAAGAACAGGTCAATGTTGAAAAAATGCCGTGAGTTAGGGTTAAATTTGAAAGTATCTGCCATTCTGCCTAGACACGATAGGAGGGAGTATATGATGAGAGTCTTGTCGATCAATTTGGCCCTGGAGAGATTGTGCAAAGCTCACAAGGTAGAATTTTTCTCAGCCTGGTCTGTGCTTGTCAACAGGAGAGACTACTTCTACAGAGATGGGATATACACTTAAATAGAAAGGGTGCAAGAATATTTGCTGATGCTATCGAAGCAGTGTTACTTGGGTCAGAAAACTGCTAGCTTGGAGGGTATATTTGGACTAATTGACTAACAGTAGCCGCTGGCAGAGGTGAAAGTAATTCTTGCAATGCTTCTACTGGAATGAGCAGCAGCGTGGAAAACAAGGCACACGGGATTTCAAAGACTGCTGGGAGTAATTGTGGAACAAATAAATATATGGGCTGTGTTAGGATAGCTAAGAACAGGAACAGGTGCATATATATTTGCGTGTACACCAATACTAGGGGTTTGATAAATAAAATTGATGAATTTGAAGTGCTGATTAAGACATCAAAGGCAGATATTGTTTGGATATCAGAGACTGTGTCACACAGATATAAGCAGTGCAGAATTGGAATTTGGGGAGAACAATCTGTACAGGAAGAGTAGACAGGATAGGAAGGGAGGAGGGGTTATGCTAGTAGTTAAGAAACACAAAATCCAAGGAAGTACAGCAAGTCGACATGGCTGGATAGTGCAGTGTTGAGTCAGTTTTGTGTGACATAAGCACTGTGAAAGCAAAATTGAGAGTAGAAGTATATTATAGGCTTAATGACTCTGATGAGTATAATAAACAACTGTACAGAGAAATAGAGTGGGCCAGTAAATCAGAGTGTCTTATAATGTAGGTTTCAATTACCCAGATATTGACTGGAATTTGTGTGCTGGTCACTCACACACTAGCAAGGCTTTTGTAGATTTATTGGATGATTGTTTTCTACAGCAGCATGTTCGGGAGGCAACTAGAAGGAATAATACTCTTGATCTGATATCAGTAGTGATTCTTCATGCATTAAGAATCTGCAGATAAAGGACCCACTAGGGGACAGTTAACACAATTTGCTGAAGTGGAATTTACTCAAAGAGGAAACTACCATCACGGGTAAAGGGAAAGGTTTCTGCTTTCGTAAAGGTGTTTTGCCTGACCAATTTGATTGGATACTAGGATGTGGTCACCAAAGGAACTGGATGCAAAGAATAATTTTGATATAATATATTTGGATCTTAGAAAGGCTTTTGATAGCTTCACAAGACTGCTGCACAAATTGGAACAGAGTGGCATTGGAGGCAAAATGCTGCTATAGATAAAGGGATGGTTGAGTGGGAGAAGAAAGAGTGGTAATCAACGGACACTGCTTTTCATGGGCTAATGTTATTAGTGGGGTTCCCCAGGGTTCAGTGTTGGGTCCATTGTTGTTTTCTGTATTTTTAATGATACTGATGATGGTAGCTCAGGCTTAATGTCCAAGTTTGAAGACGATAGAAAAGTTGGCAGGGTTGTTAATGACAGTATGCTGCTGTATCAGGATCTAGAAAAGTTGAGCAGATGGGCTGAGAGGTGGCAACTGAAGTTTAACATTGACAAATGTAAATTACTGCATATGGGAAGCAGTAACCCCAGAGTAACATATCAACTGTGTGGTTCTACACTGACAGTATCAGAGAATAAAAAGAACCTCGGCATATAATTGTGCAGGCAGATATGAAGTTTTCTGAGCAGTGCAGACAGTCGGCGAAAGTAGCTCATGGTGTCTTGTCAATGATATACAGGAATTTTTCTAGCAGGGATAAGGAGGTGATTATCCCCTTGTATAAGGTAATGGTCAGGCCACACCTTGAGTATTGTATACAGGTCTGGAGGTCTTATTTTGAGAAGAATGTAAAGATGCTGGAACGAGTACAGAGAAGGGCAACAAGATTAGTGATGGAACAAAGGGTTGCTCTTACGAAGAAAGGATTAAGTTTTGCAAATTACAGAGTCTGGAGACTAGGGACCTGCGAGGTGTATAAAGCTTTGAGCATAGTCAATGCTGATGGGATTCCTCCTCTTACTCAGAATAATCGCCTGAGAGGGCATAAATTTAAATTGAGGAAAGACGATTGTAGGTTAGATGTGCAGAAGTTTGCCTTCAGCCAGCAGATGGTTGATTGGTGGAACAAACTTCCATTTGTTGTTGAAGTTGATAGCTTAAATAGGTTTAAGGTAGAACTAGACAAACACTTGGAGCAAGTGGATGGGTGAAATGTTTTTTTTAAATTTTTTTATGGCTGTTGTTATATAAGCTTGCTTTCTTGCATCTTGTGGCTTTACTAATGCTAATTTCCAAATTTAAAGGAGCTGCGAGGAAAGCATATCCAGTCGCCAGACGTTTTAGACATCGGAGGCATTTCAAATTTTCTAAGGCATGTCAAATAAAAATGCATCTAGCGTATTTTTGAAGGCGGCCAGAGACGTTGGAGTATATGTATTTCAATAAATGGGGACTAGTTTGTAAACGTCAAAATATTGACGATTAATAAAGGTGTTGTGAAAAAAATTATGATCAAGTCTTTATTGAACAGACCTCGTATAGAAACCCGTATAGACCTCGTATATAGTGTTAAACTCTCTTGGGAAATTGATTTCATGATTATCTGGTTACAACCATGTTTAGTCTCTAGAGCAAAGTTTCCGGCATTCCCCTCCCCCCATACTTCTCCTTCAACCCATGCACGGTACTAAGTACTATAGGTTTTAATACCTTTCGTGTTTGGGGTTTTCATTAAAAAAAAAAAAAAAAACCAGATAACATTTAGTGTCTGTTTAACACCATACAAATCAGTAACAAGCTTGCCATCTCCACTAAATACACCACTGAGGATTACATCTCACGAAACTAAAATTACCTTGAAGTGGCATTTTCGTTTGTAGATGGAAAATCAGCAGAAGCCATCTTATTCTGAACACTCAAGGGCATTTTCACAGAAAAATACACACACCACCGAGTACATTACTACTCTATGACGCACCACACAACCTCTTACTAACTTTGCAGAGTAGTCTAAGGATAGCTACACCCTAGCGAGCAAACAGTGAACTAATGGAACTTTTTGATAACTGTAGCAAATAGCATTAGCATTAGCATTAGCATTAGTAGAGGCATTTGATGCAAGAAAGCAAGCTTATGCAGCATCAGCCAAAAAAAAAAAAAAAAAAAAAGTAACATAAATAAATAAAAATAACCACTTCCACTTCACCCCTCTGTTCGTTCGAAATACCTGTCCAGCTGAGCCTTAAACTTATTTAGGCTATCAACTTCCACGACAAGGGATGGAAGTCTGTTCCACCCACCAACCACCCGCTGGCTAAAGGCAAATTTCCGCACATCTATCCTACATCTGTCTTTCCTCAATTTGAATTTATGCCCTCTCAGGTGATTTTTCTGAGCTAGAGGAAGAATCCCATCAGCATTGAGCATGCTCAAACCATTCAAGGCTTTGTACACCTCTATCAGATCACCCCGCTGGTGCCTAGTTTCCAGACACTGTAATTTGCAAAACTTAAGCCTTTCTTCGTAAGAGAACCCCTTTGTCCCATTCACCAATCTAGTTGCCCTTCTCTGTACTCGTTCCAGCAGCTCTACATCCTTCCTGAAATGAGGCCTCCAGGCCTGTATACAGTACTCTAGGTGTGGCCTGACCATTGCCTTATACAAGGGAATAATCACCTCCTTATCCCTGCTAGAAAAATTTCTATATATCATTGACAATACACCATGAGCTACTCTTGCAGCTCGTCTGCACTGCTCAGAGAACTTCATATCTGCCTGCACCACCACCCCCAGGTCCCTTTCATTCTCTACCACTGTCAGTGTAGTACCACAGAGTTGATACGTTGCTCTGGGGTTGCTGTTTCCCATATGTAGTACTTTACATTTGTCAATGTTAAACTTCATTTGCCACCTCGAAGCCCATCTGCTCAACCTTTCCAAATCCTGTTGCAGCAGCATAGTGTCAGTAGTGTCCTTGACAACCCTGCCAACCTTTGTATCGTCTGCAAACTTGGACATTAAGCCTGATATACCATCATCAATATCATTTATAAATACAGAAAACAATAAAGGCCCCAATACTGAACCCTGAGGGACTCCACTAATAACATTAGTCCACGATGAGCAGTGTCCATTGATTACCACTCTCTGTCTTCTCCCCCTCAACCACCCCTTTATCCATAGCAGCAACTTGCCTCCAATGCCACACTGCTCCAATTTGTGCAGCAGTCTTCCATGTGCAACAGTATCAAAAGCCTTTCTAAGATCCAAGTATATAATATCAAAGTTATTCCCTGCATCCAGTTCTTTTGTGACTGCATCATAGTATCCAATCAAATTGGTCAGGCAAGACTTCCCCTTAACAAAACCATGCTGTGTCCTAGCTATAACTGAAGTCTTGTCTAGATGATCCTGCAGTGCTTCTTTCACCAGTGCCTCCATTAATTTTCCGGGAACAGAAGTTAAACTCACAGGTCTATAATTACTTGTGTCAGCCTTTGATCCCCCTTTGTGAATTGGGGTCACATTTGCACATCTCCAGTCAATGGGTACCTCCCCTGAGTCCAAGGAAGCTCTCATAATTATGGCTAAGGGTTTGCTTACCTCCTTTGCTGCCTCCTTTAATATAACTGGATAGATCCCATCCACCCCAGGTGCCTTTCTTGTGTTTATCTTCAACAATTTCTCCTCCACTTTGCTCTCAGTTATTACAAGATTCTCTAGCTTACTGCTAGAGTTGAATACACCTCTGGCATTCCCCTCGCTGAATAACTCCTCATGTGTGAATGTCGATGCAAAATATTCATTTAGTTTGTTAGCTACCCGAGCAGGGTCAACAGCATGCTTGAACTGACGGCGAAATGCATAGCATTTTAAATTAAACAAGAAAATTCATTATAGAAGTGGGACACAACCTCTTTCTGCACATAGCTACACTCACTAGTTAAAAAATTAGAAAACTTTTGTAATTGGCGTCAATGGATAATTAACCTACGGTTCCTTCGTATCAGATAAATACTGTATGCTTTCCTGTGGCTTCTTATATTAGTCAACTAGTCATGAGAAAGAGGTGAGCTTTCTGAATTTGAGAAAGTTGTTATTGTTAGAGAACGTTTAGCGACAACTGAGAAAACAAAAGATATTTCTGGTATGTCAAAAGCAACCATTTCAAAAATATACAATGAAGTGGAGAATGCAGTTCTAAAAGGAGGAAATAGTGGTAAAAAGTCGGTACTGCAAAAATGAGACCGCATAAATTTAAAACGAATTGTGCGTCAGAAGGTCCAGCAAATGCCTAAAAAATTCAATTTAGGCAAGAAAAACTCATTTCCAATGGAACTATGCCGCGGGCGTTGAAGCATATGGATTTGGTAGTCGTGTGCCTATAAGAAATCCATTTCTTCCGATAAAAAATATTCAAATTGAGTAGTGCCGAAATATTCAAATTGAGTAGTGCCGTCAACGCCAAGACTGGACTGTGGAATAATGAAGAAAAAATTCGTGTGGTGTGACAAGTGCCAATTTAAAATTTTGCACCAGTGATAGGACGAAAGTGTGGCTTGAACCTCATGAAGCCATGCATCATACTGTTTTGTGCTCACTATTTAAGTGGTTGAAGGTGGCATCATGGTACTTTGGTACGGAGTGGGTCCGTTCATAGATTTAGAAGGTCGTGTTACCTCCAATAAATATCTTTCTCTCGTATCGGACTAACTTCACCCAGCAATGTTTAATTTTTACCTGGACTGTGATGGTTTCTTTTAAGAAGACAATGCAACTGTCCACTGTGCAAAAATTATATTTTAATGCTTTGAGGAACATTCCCAAGTTTTTTAACCACTACCCTGGGCGCATAATTCTCCAGCTCTGTATCCAATTGAAAATGTCTGGGATATGTAGGAAAGGGAAGTTTTCTACTGACCACCGCCCAGCAGCTGACAAATGTGCTGAGAAGAATGATCAAACATGGAGCTAGATTCCCTCAGACACCTAGTTGAACCCACACCATGTCTAAGAGCTATAATTCTGGCAAAAGATGACCTACAGTAGATATTGAATAAAATTCGAATTATTATATTAGAGTTATCCGTAATTTAATACATAAACCCGTATTTATGTCTGTAAATTTCGTGTGCTCTCTGGTCGATTTGTCTGTTTTACTGGACGTAAAACCCCCCGTTTCTCTTGGGAAAAACCTTCCTATCTACGCCTGAGACTGATAACTCAGCCACGGAGTGAAAAAAAAGCCAACTAAAGTTCTTCGCGTCATCGACAGGATTCGAACTCGGGCCTTTTCCACCTAGTGTGGGGTGGATGGTGATGATATCAATGTGCTACCCACACAGAGTAAAACTGAATTAAAAAAAAAAAAACTATTATTTTTAGGCCACTCAAATAATGAAATTCATCTACTGTACCGTGTGTCATATGTTTGTTAATTGCTTGTGTTCAATGGTCGATTTGTCTGCTTTTCTGGGCGAAAACCCCCAGTTTCTGAGGGGGGGGAGGAACCTTGCTATCTACGTATTAGACCGATTAACTCAGCCAGGGAGTAAAAAAAAAAAACATTAAATTTCCTCGGTCATCGACGGGATTCGAACGCGGGCCTTTTCCACCCGGTGTGAGGAGGACAGTGACGATACCACTGTGCTACGCAGACGCTAGATATTAAATAGAGGTTTCTAATTTTTTGGCCAGTGAGTATATGCGCAAACTGGATTTGCTACGTAGGGCAACGATCTCATAATGTGGAGGCACTTCGCCACACAGTTGTCTTTGTATTGCACTCCTCTAAATAAAACGCACTACTCCAATGGAGTATATATTAAGTTTTATATAAAGTGCAAGTCACTACCAGATCTGATTTTCGACTCCGGTTGGAGACTTATCGGTGAGAAAGTACTGTGAAGTTCTGAACAACCCAGTTATAAGGTACATCCCAAGGGGCTCACATCTGGTGAATATGGACTTGCCACACCCAGGGTCCTAAGCTGGATATGATCATTCTTATCTTTCTTGGTCATTCCTTCTACTCTCTCTCTCTCTCTCTCTCTCTCTCTCTCTCTCTCTCTCTCTCTCTCTCTCTCTCTCTCTCTCTCTCTCTCTCTCTCTCTCTCTCTCTCAGGGTAACTCGGAAATTTATTTAGCTGGTGCAGCATAAACCTCAGTCTTCCTTGCACTATATGGCTAGTAATAATAATAATAATAATAATAATAATAATAATAATAATATCCTCAGTATAAGAGATGCGAGACGATGCAGCAAGTAAAGTAGACATAGTTAAATCTAAAACAAAAGCCTCATGATATGAAAACTAAATAAAGTCACTGTACATAGCGGCCAATCTACGCGGGTGGCACAGTGGTATCGTCACCGTCCTCTCCACACCAGGTCAGGGTTCGAATCCCGTCGATGACGCGAGGAACTTTAGTGGGCTTTTTTCACTCCGTGGCTGAGTTAGTTGATCTTAGGCGTAGATAGTAAGGTTTTTTCCGCAGAAACTGCGGTTTTTTTCGTCTAGCAAATCGACCACAGAACACACGCAATTTACAGACACGAATACGGGTTAATGTAATCATTTACGGGTAACCCCATATTTTTTTTTTTTTTTTTTTTTTTTGTTGTATGTAGTGGACAGTCTACGCAGTCCACACAGTGGTAGCGTTACCGTTCTCACCACACCGGATAGAAAATGCACGGGTTCGAATCCCGTCGATGACGCGAAGAATTTTTATGGGCTTTTGTTTTCACTACGTTGCTGAATTAGTCGTTCTGAGCTATAGATATCAAGGTTCACCCCCTCCTCCCCTGGAAACTCGGGTTTTTGTCCAGAAAAGCAGGCAAATCGATCAGAGAACACATGCAATTTAAGGACACAATACACATGGGTGGTTGAAGTGACTTTCTAGGTGACCTTAATATAATGGCTTTTTTTTATTGTACATATCGGACATAACTTCTTTCTGTTCATAGCTATGAGTAAACTTTCTCTAGGTAGCTATGAACATGCTGGGTTTTGTTACTTAGTGCATCGATCTGATACTGTGGGGAGCACTTCATTTACGAGTTGCGAACTCTCTGATATTCCAATTCATCCCAAAGATGTTCAGTGGAATTAAGGTAGGATCACTGGGCAGGATAATTTAGCTTTTGCTTGCCGTTGACTTTAAGTAAAATCACTGCAGGCTGCAATGCCGGATTAAGGCACGAGCTAGGAGGGCTCTGCCAGGGGATGCTATTCTTTAAGGGGCGCCAAATTTTACAGATAATGAAAACAATATATATATATATATATATATATATATATATATATATATATATCCTTAGTAAAAGCGGCGCCGAAAAATCTTTCTGCCCGTGTTGCAAAAATACCTTGGTCCAGCACTGGGCCAGGCTGTATAGTGTAATATGGTTCATTATTATACAGAAACAGAAAACAGCCCGCTCATACTGCTGCCACTCTGTTGGAAGAGCGGAATTATGGGGAATGTCAGTGTCCCGCATGATATTTTTAAACTTTCAATCATTAGCATATGAGCAGGAGAATTTATGAATAAATGCAATAACATTGTAAAGATTAATTCAGATAGTACAATTCACCATGGAAACACCATTTCAGTTCTTGAATATCAATAATGTTGAATGTTCCCTGTTGGTCAATATACGGTATATTATGTCCGTTGCAAGATATCTAATCTTGCAACGGACATAATATACCGTATATAATAACAGGAACGGAAAATGCGCAGAGAATCCAAAGCGTTAAAAGTTCTTCAGATTGCAGTTTCAAGTAAAATAATTTCAAGTGTCTCTGTTATCTATCTGCTCAGAATTTCCATAAATGACCTTCATGTGTCTGTTTTTTTTTTTTTTCGCTATTTTCTCCATGGTATGTGCCTTAGAGAAAATTGCGCTACTAAATTAAGCAAAGAAGGTGGAAAACAGTAAAATGTGAAACAAATGGGAATCAGAGAAAGTTAGTATGAATATAACTGAAATATATTTGCGAAAAAATCGCATTGATACTTTGCTGTAGAGCTTTTCATTTCTGAAAAAATTGTTAGTTTTTTTTAACAACGTAACATCAATGAAAATTGATAAAAGTGGACAAAATAACGAATCAAGTTGTTTAAAATTATTGCTGAGTAATTTTCCTTCAACGGGATCAGGTCCAGGCCTTTTCCACAATGTGAGAAAGCAAAGAAATAATCTACTGCACTGTCCGTGATGGTGATTAAAATTTTAATTTTAACCTCAATAATGAAAATGAAAGCCAGGGCTTCTAAGCAGTCTTTCTTTAATATTTCTTACCACTATTCTCCCTGAGTAAAATTAAGCGTGAATTGGTGTATTTGCAAATTTTTGCTATTACGAATTATTAAAAATGGTTCGAAGTTTTAATTTAAGTTAGTTATAAAGATCTTAATTTAGTTATAAAAATCATATTTCGCAAGAAACTAATTTATGAATATATTGAACCACTTTGAAAATATAACAGCTTTTGATGATTTAGGTTAAAAATGTGTTTTTATTTATACTTTTATTTATTTATACGTTTTTGTTGGATTTTATGGATACGTTTTATATATGTAATGTTAGATTCATTCCGGCAGGAGGCTCTTATTCGGCCAAATACCAAGCAAATTAGCATTTTGTTTTAACACAAGTTGCAGCGATTGTCACCAGTAGAATTTATCTGTTGTCGTGCTACGAATGTTTGAAGGGCATATATCTGGAGTGGTTTCCCTCCAAATCGGTTATAATTTGGTGGTGAGAGAAGCCAAGTTAGGCAAAAGGCTTTTATTATTGGGGAGATGAATAATCACCGAAAGTAAGTTCTGTTAGATGGCCTTATGTTCTGCTTTCCTTAAAACATAACGTCGTTTGGTATTAGCTAGTAAAAAGAAAAAAAAAAAAAAAGGAAACAAAACTTAATGTTAAACGATAAGTAAATAACAAAAATAATTTATTAAATTTAAATAAGTCAGATCCTGGTTTATAAAACTAAATTTATGTGTCATGCATCACTATGAATTGCAATAATATGTAGTACAGTGTATTGATATACTGAATATTGATACCTTATATATTATATCGATATACTGTATATTGATACCTTATATATTATATCAATATACTGTGTTATATACAATAGCCTGATATGAAATACAGTATATATTTTTATGGCGATATTACTTCTACAACCCGACGAGAGTAATATGGTACTTGATATGTTACTTAAATATTATAATGTGTTTTGATTGTTTTTATTTACAATTCTGTTAAATAAATCAATATCAGTTTATTGCCAAGAACAGTGACACATACTGGAGTAGAAGCAAAAGTCGAGGAACAGGTTGAGTTGGAGCACATAACACTAATATTTTAATGATATGGCACCAGAGCAAGAGTCACAAGTACAACTAGATAGGTATCAAACATAGGCAATGTAGTTAAATTGCTAGAGGAATAATAGTTTCCATTCAACAGAATTAACACAATAGACATTAATTATTAATTCTAACTTTAGTAAGTGTGTGTGTGTGTGAAAATTTTATTGCATATATCTATATTGATACCGTATTAGTATTCAGTGGTGGTCCGAGGATTTTATGAAGGTGGGGAAGACTAAAGCAGTGTTCTGAGGTCATTAAGCCTTCATCAAATAGCAGTAAAACGTTCTGCCTCGTTTTTCCATTCCTTCTAATCTTCTAGTTTTAAATTACGTCGTTAAGGACTTATATTAGATTGTTTTAATTAATCATGTCTTTCTCATTCTTTCTGATTAGAAGGAATAGAGAAAATAAGTGGTAAACACAAACTACAGTTATACATAGAGTGGTCGCTTTTATTAGGTACGTCTACCTAATAGCGAGTAGGGGCCCCTTTAGCGTTTAGAACAGCCTGGATTTGTCGTGGCAGGGACTCGGCGAGGTGTTGACAGCGTACTGCAGAGATTCTGGTACACATTGACTATTTTCTTTTCACGCCTGTTGCAGATAGAGTGGTTTGTGGATTTGTATTCCGATGAGTTCGTTTTACGTTATCCCACATGTGCTCCGTTGGATTGATATCTGGCGATTGGGAAGGCCACCGCAGTATGGGAATTCACTCTCCTGTTGTGTGCATTATCCTGTTGAAGGAACCTATTCGCAGATATATACACTAAGAAATGAAGGAATGCGCCTGGTCGGAAACAATTTCTAGATAACTTGTCACATACAAATGTTGTTCCACTGGTGGTCTCATAGGAAATGACAAATTATGAACGAAACAAGCATAACATATTGCCAAAAGTATCCGGACATTCCTGGTATCAAGATCCAGTCGGAGCATTCCTGCCATCCAATTGGGACACTCCTAGCATCAAGAGATCTATGCACAGAACGTGACAAGCTACGACGAATTGTGCTCTTTGATGATCTGCTTTGGTTACCATTGTTGTATTGGAATGCTCTTGACGCTGCGGCTAGCCTTTCTTATTCTGTTCAAAATTTTTCGGTCCCTGTTTCTCTCATCAGCGAGTTGTTTCCTTCAATACAATTAGGGCAACTTAAACACGATAATAGTTTTGTAATAGTAAAAAATGAACTTTTTAATGTATGTGTGTGTGTGCGCACTCTGAGTTGGCTTTGAATTTAGCAACTAGCAACATCTCTTGTGTAGGAATAAAGTGGTCTGTGACGCTGGTGAAGGCTGAAAGTCAGGAACGGCTGTATATGCTGGCCACCAAACTGCTGTATATACTGGCCACCGAATGGGGACAACTTGTACCCTGACCTGTGTGGGGTACACAGTCTAAAGAGGCAGCACTAGGGTTACCCTGGTGCCGGTGAAAAGTGTCCAGTGTACACTTCTTGTATATTAAGTCCTGAATGGGTGATGTAAAAATAGTGTGGGGTATCTATGTGCGTGAAGGAGTAAAAGCAAATATGAATTATCACCGTAAAGCTACGTAAATAAGTTTTCTGTTTATACTGCGGGACGACCACGTGATCAGAAAATAGACAGAATACTATACAGCGCCATATTCTACAATCATGGGCTCGAACCCCTGTCGCTCAAGCCACATGTCCTCATGAACCCACGCGCCTGACCTAAGGACGGCTACAGCGGCTTTATATGTATAAGTGGTAGATCAACTTAAATTGTGTCTGACATCCATTTAAATCTAATCTTTGAACTGTATTTCTTAGTTGGCATGAAAAGCCTAGTAACATCTATGATTATTTCCCGGAATGCTTCCCATTTAGAATTTGTTGTTGGTAACAACATTAGTTAGCCACACTGTATAGTATTTAAAAGCTGTTTGAGACCACTGTAGGCGCCTTTACGAAAGCAGAAACCCTTCCCATTACCCTTGATGGTGTTGGGAAGGGTTTTTGGATTCACATATCACGAACCACTCTTAAAATTACGCATTCTTGGACTTCCCAAAATGGAATTTTGTTTACACTGCGACAGGCTATCATCAGAAAGTAAATGTTCCTATTATTGCTGAACAGTTGGCATAGTGCCAAGCGTGGTCTCCGTGAAAATGTAGTGGTTTCGCCACTGTCACTCGTTTAGAGAAGTGTGGTTTGAGTCTTGCCGATGACTGGAGGATTTCTAAAGGCTTCTTCAGTCGGGACTGTGATTAGGCGTTCTCATGCGGTGGAAGTAGTTTTTTTTTTGCCGTGAGTTATTCTTAGTTTTTCAGCCCGCACAACATGCAAATCGGCCTTGGGAGACACACCCTTGCACTGCCATACAGCAGGACAATATAGTATGTTATTATTATAACGTATAAGTTGCTAATGTGCCTAAAGCAACAATAACACCAACAGGCGTGATACACAAAAGTATTTGGGTTTTATGATAATAATTATTCTTTATTAGCTGCTTTTCCCTTGAAGGTATAATGAAATCACTACTCCATGTCATACAGTTACCTTTTTCTTATTTTATTTTTTATACTACTGTATAGATACTGTATATAATACTGTATATTGAAAGAAGAAAATAAAATAAGGTAAAGTTAATTATAAATTGAAAATACATTAGCATCACTAATAAAGTTCTTTTCCTTATTTTATTATTTATTCAAATTTATCTGGATATAAACTTGAATATATATATATATATATATAGTAGACCCTCGATTTAACGGACTAATTGGGGGAAGGGGTGTCCGCTATTGCCGAAAGTCCGTTAAATCGAATGAATTTTAGAAATATATTAATAACGAACTTAGATAGTGTTAGCGTCAGGCGCCACCTGTGGTTTCCCATATCTGCGCGTAACGAACTTACAATGTACAGGATGTATTAAAATGTTATTATAATGTATAAGTATGAATACAATATTATTATAACGTATATTGAATAATTTATACACGCCAGTAAAACATCTGTTAAAAATATAAAAATAAATTTACGACAGGAACCAAACTTTATTTTAATTAAAAACTATACAATGTAACTAATCGAGTGTTTCCACAACTTTTTAAAATTTTTATTTTTTTAAAGCTCACACAAAGTTGTTTTCAATGTGAACATTGGTTTTTTTCATTTAAATCCATTTTAGAGGGAAAAAAATACTTTAAAATTCTTAAACTCCGTTGAATAAAAACATACAAAACACGTTAAAAAAGATATACAATATTCAATATTAATATTAACTTAATTGAAAGAATCATAATTTTCAGAGTCAGAAACAACTGTCATATGGAGGGAGGGAGAGGTGTTAATTCCTTGCTGGTAGAGGGTTCTGGCGAAACAGGTCCAGTTGATGAAGTGGCCTTCAAGAAATCATCACGCTTCCGTTGCCTTACACCTTGGTGCTGCTTCCTTACTGCTGTAGATCGAAATTCTCTAAAAATGTTCATAATAAGGAAGCACATCAGGGTCTGCTGACGATTCAATATAATGTATGATGTCATCCATATGTTGTCTCATAACAGACAATTTAGGATGAGGTGCAACTGATTTTTCGTTTTTGTCATCATCATTGCCTTCTTGTTCTCCATGAAGAACATTTTCCACAATCTCTACCACAGAAAAAAATTGATAGTCCGGATCACCATAATTTTCGAGCCACTGTTCCACATCATTCTCAGTTGCATTTTTGTTGCCGGCCCTCAGAAGAGTGGCCTGAAAATTAGCTCAGCTCCCTCAAAGTCCATTTCAGGTTCTACGTCGTACAACAACTTCTTCCAAGCATTGGCCAAAGTAGTCTTCATATCTTTCCACGCAGCTGCTAAGCTGAAGATAGCAGATCTGATGTTGTATGCAGGTAAATTTTGTTGTGTCCTGGTGCCTCTTGTATCTTCTTCTGCGTCTTCTGTTTCTTCCAAAACAACCATCACCTCTTCCAAAAACTTCTTCTAATACAACCTCTTACACCGGCTGTATCAGTGAAGTAGTGTTAGGAGGCAGAAAAACACATTTAATTCTCCCATCCCTGCTAACTAACTTCTCAGCATTAGGGTAAGCATGTGCATTATCCAACAAAATGATTCCAAACTTATTTTAATCGTGGAACCCTTTTCACCTTGATAAAAAAATTTGGAACCTTGACAATTTTTACTGATTGTAAATAAAACATATTTTCAACAAATCAAAAATAATTTATTGAAAATACAAAAAAAAAAAAGAACGGATTAATAATGGAAAAGCAAATATTAATTCAAACTGGTAATTAATGTGAAGGTTTAAACGTCTTCTTTTCTTTCAATATTCTTTCAAAATTTGGTTTAATTGTGGACAGCTGAATTCAGATATCAGGAGTGGCATCCAACTTACCTTTGTATTTTGTTTTTGTCGCAGTGTAGAGAGAAAATCCGCTTTCACACAAATATGTGGTACTAAACGGCAACAAACAACGAATTGTCTTTTTGAATAAATTTGGATATTCTTTTAAGTCACACCAAAACTCGTTTAATGAAACTTCATTAAATTTAACTTTTATTTGGCTGTTTGATGTCAGGTCGATGAGATTTTCATATTCTGAAGTAGATAGTTCCTCTGGTTTTTCTAGGTTTACAACGTTTGTTGTCCCATCTAATTGTAAAAAGTACTCATCACATGTCTTAAATGCATGGTTTTATGAGAGTTAATCATAAATTGTATGTGCCCTTTACCTGCGAGCGCTTTACGGTAGCTTACTTGTAGGAAGCCATCGTTGTCCTTTCGTTATTCTACAACATTTTCAACCTAAAATGTTTAGTTTTGTCGTCAAGAGACTCAAGTTTTCTTTCAGAAAATTTGACATATTTATTTTTATATTCTGAATGGTTCATTTCAATATGCCTGCGCAATTCAGCTGGTGCTAACGCACTACGTATTTGATAAGATCTTATTGCATAATGTACATCAGGGGCCTCGGGATTTCCTGTGGTCGTGAATCCGAGTAATAAATAACTCGAGCACTATTTATGTTTTTTTTTTTTTATTACTTAGCGGTGTTTTAATATTGACAAACAACACTTCTCTTTTCCTTGATTCATCTGCTACACAAGTAATGCTAAGTGCCTTGATCTGTATTTTCGTCAGTATCCGCTTTACCAGTCTTCTTGCCACTAGAAACATGTGAACTCCTTGCTACACTTTTTTTTTTTAAAACTTCTTCTCTCAAACAACGATCCATGATATTTTAATTTGCGGTATACATAATCGTAATATTATAAATTAATACGATGCCCACTTTATTTTTATATGAAAAGTACATAAAACATCACAAAAATGACTGCAGTGCAAAACACCACCGATCTATGATTGATGGCCCTTAAAATATCAAGAGTTAAATAAGTTTTTTTATACATATTTTAAACTATTAATTAGAGCTCAAAAACTAATAGTAAAACAGCTTTTATTTCATGAGAAGGAATTTCCAGCACATCTGCCTGATAGTGTCGCACATCAGGAATAAAATGGTTAAAGAACCAGTCACAGAAAATATCCATTGTAAACCAGGAATTTTTTGAGTGGGAATATATCACCGGTAACTGGTTCATTAAATCCTTTAAAGCACAAGGTTTTTTGCCTTACCTACTACCATAGGCTTAAGCCGATGCAAGCCATCAGCATTTGCAAAAAATAAAACTGAAATTCGCTCCTTATTTAGCTTACGACCAAGGGTGCTTGTTTCATGCTTGTAAGCCTAGATATTTTCAGAAACAGCACGATAAAAAAGCCCAGTCTCATCAACATTATAAAGCTGTGATAAAATGCGGCCCTCATTTTTAATGAGGTCATTTAGATATTTTCTGAAAGCCTCAACTTGTCCTTCATCTGCATCTAAAGATTCACCACAGGTACTTTTATTAACAATGCCGTGGCGCTTTCTAAAACGCCACAGCCATACATAACTTCTCTGAAATTTTAGGCCCACGCGAATTAAATTCGCGAATAAAAAAAAAAAAAGGTTCTAAATTTTTACTTTAGGAGAGAAATTTTTTGTCCATTAAATCGGGGTCCAAGGGCTTACTGTATGTATATATATCTCCAGATAAATTTGTAGAAAATGTTTGCTTTGCAGTTTATAGTTAAGACATTCCTACCTGTTTCAGGTAAGCCAGTAAGCGATCGACATGAAAAAGTATTGACATTTGAACAGAGGATAAGCGTTTTAGGCTTCTGTAAAGTACGAAAATGTTAAAGAAATGTATCATGGGCGCGTTGATATGGTACAAATGTGACAAAAATAAGTGGCCTGTGTAAAAATCTTGGATACAACGGAATTGTTAACAACACTGTACAGACGTGTGGAGGCAGGGGAAAGAAATAGCAAAAATTTTCAAGCATTGGACACTGGAAATTTTCGAAGAAAAGCAGTGTTTAACAGAACTGTGCATGAGATAATTTCGTGTTCTGCGAATTTTAAAGGACAGTGTAGAAACCCTGAGTGCCTCTGTTGCATACATTTCGAGAAGATGATCCAGGTATGTAATTCTTTTTATTTAGTTTTTAAACTTTTTTTTAAACAGAAACAAGTTCTTTCATAAGTAATATCAATAATGCATCATATGTAAATATGAATTATATATGTTGTAAAAAGGTCAACCGTCGTTTGCCATCTTAAAGATTAAAGTAAAATAATAAAAAACGCTTTTACAGCGTGAAAATAGAATTTTATTCAGAAACACCTCACAGATACGCTTAAACTAGAAGACGGGGGGAAAAATTACATCTCATCCCGTGTTCAGACCTGCAATAAAAAAGTATTAATAGAATTAATAATTCTTTTATGATAACGCTAAAGCAAGCAGGTGAAAGACGGTCGATGAGCGAGTGGTTGAGGCGTTTTGTTTAGCGGCTTCCAAAGGGTTGTTGCCACAGAATGTGATTTTAGTAATTTTGTTCGTGCCATGCCATTGAAGCAAAACTGCAACACTCTAGTTCAGCGGTTCCCAACCTTTACGAGATAGCAACCCATTTTGGCGATTGCATTATATAAGCGTTACGACGCAAGTTAGTTCAAACCCGGGTAGAGAGGTCCTCCACGGGAATTTCTCTTTCAGGTATATGGCGTCAAATGTGCTAAATGAATGCTGTTTTCATATTAGACAAAAATAAAAAATATGCATATAGACCAAAAAAAAAAAAAAATATATATATATATATATATATATGGAGGTTGAAGGAGCACAAGCTGCAGAGGCGGCTGTTGTACACTCTGTAAGTGCGAGTTACAATACTGCTCGACAAAATTAACAGAACACGTAGAAAACGTGGTGTAACTCGTGCAGCTTGCGATGAAGCGGGACAAAATTTGGTATGGTGGTGTACCATAGAATAACGATGCAATGAGAAGACAGCGAGAAACTTCGGACAAGTATAAGAGACATTTATAGGGGTTGTATAATTACCAAAAAGGTCATAGGAATCGATACACGATGCTCGAAAATGTGGTCATATGACATCAGTATTGCGTATAATCCCCTCCAACGGCTAAACAGACCTGACAGCGGTGAATTCTGCTCGATATAAGATATATAAGATTCTGTGGCAACAAATCCCATTCTTCCACCAGCCCAGCTCACCAAGTGATCGAGGAGTTGGCTGTCCGCTTGCAATGCAATGCCCAAGGGCGTTCCACACATGTTCGATAGGATTTAAGTCTAGTGATCGTGCTGGCCAGGGCAGTCGTTAGATATTTTCAGTTTCAAGATATCCCTCCACCACTTGAGCTCTGTGTGCAGTGGCGTGTGCTGTGTGCAACCCTTAGAGAGTCGCACATAGGGGTTCGAGGATCTGTTCTCGGTAGCTCTGCGCAGTTACGTTACCCCTATCAAAAACATGAAGCGTGCGGTCATTGATCATTATTCCGTCCCACACGAGAACACCAACTGTACCGTAAAATGCCCTTTCTCTGATGTTGGAGGGATCGTTCCTCGTTGTCTCCAGATGAAATAACGTCTAGCATCTGTTTGTAGGCTAAAACGTGGGACTCATCAGAGAACAGAACTGTACCCCACTTGTCAGGGCTCCAAGGCACATGTTCATGGCACCAGTTTCGACGAGCTCTGTGGTGGGTTATTGGGACATAAACCTCTGGCTTCCTTGCGTAGAGTCCACTTGAATTGAGCCTTCTTATTAACACAGTCCGGTTGGAATTGTTTTCACCTGTGGCTGCAGCAGCCTGAAGAGACAGTTTATGACAGGACATCGTAGGGTTGCGTGTTGCTGTTAGAACCAGAAAGCGGTCTGTTCTGGTGATGTAGTCCTCGGGCGATCTGCGCCAGCCCTTCTTGTAATGGCTCCTGTCTTCCGAAACTGCTTCCATAGTGCCGAGACGACACTGCGTGACACATTAGACCAAAATGACACGTCCGTCTGCGACTCCCCGGCATCAAGTCACTCAACAGCCTGCCATCGCAAAGAATCATCTAAACAACGATAACTTTACATTGAGCATTGAGTATTGGAGATGTGGCTATTCCAGTGAGCAAGCCAAAAAAAAAAAAAAAAAAAAGTGCCTGAATGCAAATTTATTTTTTATTTATGAGATGCGATCTATAACTAAATGTAAGCTATCTTTTTTGAAAACTGTAGTTTGATAACCATCCATTAATTGAATTTAATCTTTAGAATCTGAGTGAAAAAATATAACATTTTATGTTGCGTGATAGGCATGGTTTGTTGAGTTGTAAGTTGCTAACACTAACTAAAATTGTATTAATAGAAATGTTTAATACACCACTTTTGCTTAGGTAGTTAGTTTATTGTGAACTAAATGATCGAAATGCGCAAAATATTTATATTTTCTAACACCTCTTCTGCTAATAGGAGAGGTTCAACATTGAGAAGTAAGTTTTATTTGGCATGATGATGGATTTCAAAGTTGATTTCGAATCGTAGCCAACTAGTCATTAGTATACTAAATTGCCTTTTACATGTCGAAACAAAAATAAATATAAATCTTTTATGTATTTCTATCATTTATTTCAAAATTAGTTCTAATTATATAAAAAACATAGTTATAAGTGTTTCTCCGAATTACAAGATTTTAGTACAGGCTGCCCTCGATTAACGCGATTAATTCGTCTTGCGAGCGCATCGCGCAAAACGGAAACGCGTTAATCGAATATCATAACCAATAGGAAAAATTATAATTGGTCCTTGACCTTCTGGAATGTCCATAAAGAATTTTAAAAATAACTTTTTAACTGTATATAATGTAAAAGATAATGAAAAGGATAATGGAATTAAATGTTTATAAATGTTCCTATACTTCAAGCCGTGTGATGTCATCTGATCCGTGAGTAAGTCAGTATTCTTATGCCTAGTATTTTCTCTAATATGATGATAAATATAACAGTCACCTAGATTTTTTAAAGATTTTAATCCCCATGGTGAGTTTCCCTTCCCCGTATTCCAATCAAATAGGGGAAATTGAAGTTTCTATTAATAAGATATTCACATTTCTTTGCCCATTCCATCTGCATTTAGGAGACCCTCGTCATATTCTTCACTATCTTCTGGTCTGTTGATTACTCCCACTGTCATTATACCTTTACTTCCAACTAACTCACACAACACAGATTCTATGCTGGCAGAGGAAACTTCCGAACTCATCAAAAGCTCTTTCCGCACTCGGGCTGCTTTCGATAAGAAGTAACCCCACCAACCCGTCTGTGTTTCCTATGTTTCCTAAATACATTATACATACTATAGTGGAACTCGTCATTCCAAATTTCTGGATGGCGCCACGTTTCTGTTAGGCCTGTTATGTCAGCATTAGTTGTTCTAACCAGGAGTTCGAATTCAGCAATTTTATTGACAACACTCCTGACATCACTGTAGACGCAGTTAAGACTACGTATTCTTCTACAGTTTACTGAACCCAACACACCCCTTGAAGTTATTTATGATTGTTTCTCTACCTTTATTTTCCCACTTAAATAAATAAATAAATAAATAAATTTTCTGTTTATACTCCGGGACGACCAAACGGTCAGAGGAGTTCACAAATAGACAGAATACAAGAAACAGCACCGCATTCAGCAGTCACGGGCTTTAACCCCGGTCACTCAAGGCACGTGTACTTATGCACCCGCGCGCCTGACCACTAGGCTTGTTTTATACGTTGCCACCCTAATTTTTCCAGCATTCACTGTTACGGCAACAAATTAGAATTATTGAGATATGCAGAAGCATTACATTTATCTATATCATCAGATAAACGCGAGTCTATTTTACCCTTATCCCCCTAACTAGCAGTTTCTCTCAGAACTTAAGGTATCTTCAACGATACTGGCAAAAATCCTTGCACTACCTTTGTTCAAACGAATACTGTCTCAACAAAATAGATTCCTTCTACGTATAAGTACGGATCACGCTGATAATAATTTTCCCTCGGAGCCTTGCAGATTCCCTGAAGTCTTGAGTTCATCCACAAGGCTTTCTGCATACAATCCCTCTTATCGTGTGTGGGCAGCATTGCAGGCACATACATATTATGCCTTTATACAGGTGTCTCAAAAATACATGGCATATCTTCAGGAATGAGTTCCTCATATGTAGACAATAAAAATATTTTATATCAACGTAGTTCCGGAAATGCTTGGTTCCCGAGTTATTAACCGGAATGTCTTATCTCCCGCAGGTGATTTCCTTCATCACAAGGTACTGACAGAATCTGGTGGTTTTCCATTCCGACCGTGTACTCAAATCAGGAGCAAGCGGATATGCACTTTATGTACGATTTGGCGGACGGTAATGCTCTGGAGGCTCGTCGTTTGTACCAAGAAAGGTTCCCAGAACGAAGATGTTCAGACAGGAAAACGTTTGAAGGTATCTATCGCCGCCTTTATGAACATGGGACCTTTACACCTCGTGTTGCCGACAGAGGACGACCAAGATCTACGACTCCTGAAGTAGAGGAGGAGATTTTGGATTTTGTGCATGTCACTCCTGGAATCAGCATAGCAGAATAGCAATGCAACTGGCTGTTCAAAGTTCGACTATTTGGAGAGTGTTGAAAGAACACCAACTGTATCCTTACCATCTGCAACGGGTCAACAGCAGGCAGGGCCTTGTCACCAGCAGGCAGGGCCTTGTCACCAGCAGATTACCCTGGGCGCGTAATGTTCTGCCAGTGGTTCTTGCAGCAGTGTGGTACAACTCCTCACTTTCCTGCCTTAGTGATATTCACAGATGAAGTACAGTTCACACGAGACGGAATCCAAAATTTTCGCAGTCAGCATATGTGGCCTGAGGAAAACCCACATGCAATTCTTCCATCACATCACCAACAGCGGTTCAGCTTCAACATCTCGGCGGGTGTTTTTGGTGATAAGTTATTTGGACCCCATGTATTTCCAAACAAACTCACACATTTCAGCCACCGCACATTTCAGCCACCTAGCCCGCAATTACCTGAATCGAAGGTTTCCTGGTCGGTGGATAGGTAGAGGTGTACCAACTGCCAGGCCTTCACGCTCACTGATTAAATCTACTAGATTTCTTCTTGTGGGGCCGTTTAAAGTCATTGGTGTATTCCACTCCTGTAGCTGATGTGGAAACTCTACGCAATCAAATTGTGGCAGGTAGTGAGGCAATACGAAATATTCCAGGAATTTGGCATCGTCTTTGTGAGTCCATGAGACGTCGATGTGAAGCCTGTATTCAGGCAGAAGGTGGACATTTTGAACAATTACTATAAGGTGATGTGAACAGTTAAGTGTCATAGACCAGTGGAGCGCAAATTTATTTCACTCGCGACCCCCTTTATTAAATATAAAATTGACGCAACACCTTAATGTAAACCGCGAGGTAGGATGACCAGATTTTTAGAGAACAAAAATGGCATTTTATAATTATGTAGTATAAAATTATATTCGAGTACTGAGAAAGGAATAAAAAAATTGTCACCTTTTTAAAAAAATTTACATATTAAAATAATTGTTTAATATTTTAATTGAATACAGTATAGCAAATCACAATAAATCAATTCCTAAATTAAAATTACAAAACAATAAAAAATGAACAATTACAAAACAAAATAGTTAATAAGAAGGATGAGCCTGGATAACCGATAATATTTGGTGCAATATTTGAAATCGCTAATCTCATGTCGTCTTCTGGATCAAGTCTGGAACGTTGTTTTGCTTTTATAGCTGTTCATTTTGAGAAGCCAACTTCACATAAATTTGTAAACCCAAAAGGTAGCAAGTTTGTATCGCCATTTTCGATAATTCTGGATACTCTTCTTGAAGAGAAAGTCAAAAATTTTCACAAGTTGGAGGTCCTGAAACGCGCAAGTAATAATTCGTCAGACTTCAGATTGATAAGATCTTCCTTTTGCTCAATGGTAATTTCGGGGCACGAAGAAATTTCAAAAACAAGGGGATGACGAATCCAATGCAACTTTTTTTTCTGGAGATACATTAAATCGTTTGGAAAAATTCTTAATTAGCATTGTCAGATGGGTGGCAATGATATCCCTAAATTGTAGACTGTCAATATTATTGCTCTTAACAAATTCAGAAAAACAAGGGAATGTCTCAGTATTATTACGCTCCAATTCAATTTTCCAAAGATTAGGTTTCTTTTTGAAAGCTTCTATTTTATCACTGAGTATTAATATCAGTTCCCTGTTCTTGAAGACTTAAATTTAAATCATTCAAGTTTTTAAAATATATCAACAAGGTAACTAAAGTTTCCAAGCCATTTTTGATTTGTAAACAATTAAGCAAGGTTCTGATTTTTATCCGATAAAATCAATAAAAACTGCATGTTTGAAGTCAAAAGGACGTTGCAACACTTTACTACTGGACAACCACCTCATTTTCATTTTCGTATATAAAAAAAGCGTTTCATAAGCGGATCCCATTTTATTACAAAGTTAGTGAAAACTATACTATTTAAGCTTCCACTTTTAATAAAGTTGATCACACTTACTGCATCTGTCAAAACTTTGTCCAATTCAGGTTGCATTTCCTTTGCTACTCATGCTTTCCTATGTATAATGCAATGCAGTTGCGTAGCTACCCTTTTCCGGGCCCGGAGGCGAAGAACATATTCGGGCCCCTACTTAATTAATGAAAATTGCAAAAACAGGAGACAGCCAAAGACGTCGGCCCCCTAAAGGCAATTGCCTTGCCTGCCTACATGGTAGCTACGCCACTGATGCAATGGTTCTAAACTATATTTGGAGCAATTCCCTTTACTTCGCCCTTTAAACCTTTCTTTTCTCCTGTTAATGCTGCCGCACCATCAGTACAAATCGCAACACAGTTGTTTCACGTTAGATCATTTGTTTGAAAGAAAATATTTATAACATCAAAAATCTTCTCGTCCGTCGTTCTTCCCTCGAAAGCTTTGCAAGATAGAAAATCCTCTAAAATATCTCCCTCATTCAGTATCTGTCATATACAATCAGTTGAGCAAGGTTGGAAATATCTGTGGATTCATCCAACTGTATTGTAAAAATTGGACTTTCTCTCAATCGATTTAATAAATTGAATTTTATGTTGTCCGTGATAACTGTAATACTCCACGAGACTGGTCTCTGGACAGAGGAATGGTTTTTAAATCGTTGACGTATTTTTCTCCATGCATAATTGAAATAATTTTTGTTGCAGCAGGGAGAACAAGTTGATATGAAAGCACCGAATTACGAAGCAGAATAAAGCATTCGTGCAGCAGTCTTGCTATTTGCAGCACAATATCTTCGTATGTTTCCAATTATTTCAAGTATCTCATATGGTCAATACCTAATCAGAGTATGTTAAGGAATATTCCCGAATATTCCTTAACATAATTAAGGAATATTCCCGACGCAATAGGCAGTAGGGTTCATTCGTATCTCAGACTTAGTTCGAGTTGTAAATCCTCTACACTTACAATATTGAAAAAGTAATTTTAACAACAGGTTTTTAGCTTTTATGTACACCAAAAATAAATTTATTTAAAATTTATTGGGTCACGCTCCGTAGTTTGCACACCACTGTCCCAGACCATTACCGACCGTGCACCTGCCGTTATGTCAACAAGGGCCTGTTCAGGCACACGTGCCTGAACAGGCCCTTGTTGACATAACGGGTGCATAGCTTCGTGAGTTTTCCGCCAGGTACACACCCTCCCGTCCCCTCGAAATAACTGGAAACTGGACTCATCGGATCAGGAGATCCGTCACCAATCATCCAAGGTCTCCAGTACCCATGTTCTTTTGCCCAGTTGAGGCGTAGTGTCTTGTGTTGTGGTGTTAGCAATTTGACTCTGATGGATCGGCGGCTCCCATAACCTATTGTGGCTAATGATTGCCTGATGGTCTTGGTGGAGACGTTTCTGTCACCTTTCTCGTTGAAATCTGTGGTGATTTTTGCCACTGTCGCTCTCCGGTTGGCTGAAACAATGCGAGAGAGACGTCGACGGCCACGTTCAACCATCACCTTTCTCCGCCCACAATAATGAGATGTTATTCCCGAAATGACGTATTCCCGATACACTCTTGATACTGTCGAATGGGGATGGTCAAATACGGAGGATGCGGAGAGGTCAAGGGATCGACCACCGCATATTCCCGGAGCAATATGGCCTTAGTTGCTAATGCTCCTAAAAACCAAATAACAATGGGGATGGTGCAATTTTGAACCACCTCCGCGATAGAGTGACCCATGCGTCGGGCACCCACTATCATCTCTCTTTCAAAGTCTTTTAACTCACGACATTTATCCATACTGACCTCGAATTACCATCTACGTGAATGCAGTGATGCAGTTTACGTATACAGGGTGATTCACTACCAGTGCGACAAACTTGCAGGAGGTGTAGGGGTCCCAAAGACGAATCGGAAACACATAGCATTGCAGGGTCCGAAATGCCTTCGTCATGCGGTAGAGGACGTTGAACGGGAGGTCGCGTGAACAGCGATCCCGCTGGAAGTCAGCATTTGCGAACCGTTTCTGTTGAAGAAACCAAGTAGCAAAAGTCCTCCGGAGTGGATAATCCGCAGGCTACAATGATTGGACGCGTTGCAAATGGTATGAACTCATTTGGTTTGTTGACAGTATCCTCCATACAGTGGATTGGGAAATACCCAATCGTTGGCCTATCGCTCGAGTACTCGTACTCGGATTGCCTTCTGTAAGACATAGGACATTCTCCTCATTGTCTGGCGTCCTCGTCGTTCGCTATCGATTCATGGTACCTCTCGTGAAACAACCAGTCTCACGTAACCTTCTGTGCACACATGCGAAAATCGTATGATGAGGGAAACGTTCCTGGTACAAGCGCAGAGCGGCGCGCCCGTTACAGTCAGTCCGCACCTCCATACGCGAGGTGCATGTCGGCCAGTTCAACGTTTGAATACTCGTCGATCCTACTGCCTCGGGAACCGGTTCGCAAATGCTGACTTCCAGCGGGATCGCTGTTCACGCGACCTCCCGTTCAACGTCCTCTACCTCATGACGAAGGCATTTCGGACCCTGTAATGCTATGTGATTCCGATTCGTCTTTGTGCTCCCTACACCTCCTGCAAGTTTGTCGCACTGTTAGTGAATCACCCTGCATACCTGCCAAGCGCTGGGTTCATCCACTAGCGAGAGGGGTGACAGCGTAGGGTTGCTCAGGAAACAGGTATCCCATAAATTCTGTCCTTTCAGTGTATATATATATATATATATATATATATATCTGATAATTAAAATAAATATGATATTTAAAATAAAAACATCAGCCAGTAGTACGGCAATAATGCAGAGCGAAACAAAACGTAAAATATTACGTTTTGTTTCGCTCTGCATTATTGCCGTACTACTGGCTGATGTTTTTATTTTAAATATCATATTTATTTTAATTATCAGATATAATTAGGCATCATGTGGAGGATGTGCATTTGCTGCCTCTAATGATAGCTACATAGCCATATTTATTTATTTTTATCACTTTTGCCTAACTTTTACCTCACATAATATATATATATATATTGCGCGGAAATAGTGTCAGAACCATATAAGTATCTTATCATGAATGAAACTCTCGATTTATATAGATTGATTGTAACTGAGATTTAAGAAAGAAATAAATGCCGCATGATGGATGAAGTATTTAAACTCCTTACCAATATTGGCTCAGAATCACTAGAATTTTAATCTTGGAATTCCAATTTAGTTAAAATAATAGAAACTTCTTTCCAATTAATCTACATAAATTCATGCCATTTGTCCATGGAGTATTGCTATATAATAAAGATTCCTCCCAGATATGCTGTTCCGGAAGGACATGGTTATAAGTTAATGCTTACCACTTACGAACAGCGGAAAATCTATCCTCCACGGAACGCAAAGTTTTTGACCCAGTTTCGCGTTTTTGACGGAGTCATTATCGTGACCTTTTCATGTTTTATACGCGGATTCGTGACCATCTCTGGAAAATTATTTCATAGTTTGTTGACCTTTTGGCCCCTATTTTTCCGCTCTAGTTACGGTTATCTTAATCTTTTATATTCACTTGAGATAGCGAAATTTGTGAATTCTCCCTTTCTTTTCTTGTCGATGAACACAACTGCGCATGCACAGAATCCAAAAAAGGGTAGTTATAAGTCGTATTTTAAACTTCACTTTTGGAATAAAAAATTGTTTTCCAAAGGTTATGAGGTCATTCTGAGATGCGTTAGCAGCGTATTATTGATGGAATGCACACGTTTATGGTATTTTTTTTTCGTTTATTGTGCAGTTCAAAAAATTCCTTCAAAATCCTGTTTATATGCAAACTGGAGAGGTTATCGCCTATATTGTATGTCATTATTAATCTCACTCTCTCGTTTATTTATAGACGAGTTGCTTTTCCTAGTTATACTTAGCGTTTAAGGTAAAATCAAGAGAAAAAGTCTATTATCAAAGAGTTTCAATTTCTCTAGTTTCAATTGCCAGTATTTAAGTATTAAGTTTAACTTAATATTTAACGTTAATTAATTTGCTATCAAAGAACATGTAAATAACTTGAAAGAATATTACTGGTCCACGACGTCGTATAGTGGAAAATTCCATTGCTTACAAAATTATATTGCTTACAACTAAGTCTGATATTTAACAGATATTAGGCAAGTTTTATTTATGAAAAATAATTCAGTAAATATACAGTGCAAGGCGCAGATTTTAGTTAATTACTCGTGGCCTAGGTGTTAGACGTGTGTGATTCAGCTCCTGCTTTATAGTGATTTTAAGTAGTTTTTAAATGGCATCTTTATAAAATCTATGTATTGGCATGTTCCATAGATGACTATCAAGCAACTCAGATGGTTTTTATGAAGTCTTCATCAAGATAAGTACTATTTATTTAAGCTTAAACTTTTAGTCTGCAACGTTAGTATCTGAGCCTTTGTTTAGCATAGCTACAAACAGCAACGTTATTGACTTTTGACCTGAAATTCCTACCTTGACACAAAGCTGTTCGTGACCTTGACAGTGTTCCTGCTTAAAGTCCTGCAGCCCTCTAGCAATTTTGCAGTCCGCCACTCCCACGTCCGAACTGTTTTGTTATTTCTTCAGGCTTAATACTCTTCTCTTCGATCCCCTGCTGTGTCAATAACAGCTCACCTGCTTATTTGTTACATTCTTTTTGCTAATATTTAAAGCCATTCTCAACTCTTCAACATGCCACCCAAAGAAGCGGTTTCATGCAATGTCTGTCAAAAAACAGTACGGAATTGGGTTATCTGCAAGGGAATTTGCAGTATGGTTTTTTGTGATGCATGTTCATTAATAAAGAACTTTTCTAAATCCAGTAATTTAAAAAACAATTTCAGATGCCCTTCATGCAAAAGTACTAACAAGGGGAATGCAAACTTACAGTCTCCTAATCAGCATAAGCTGAATTCCCAAGATACCCCAACAGATGCTGATCTCCTTAGCAACGTTGACCATCCCTCGTCTTCCCCCGTCAAAATAGTACAATCTCCTAAGCCCTCAGACCATACAAGGAAGTCAACTAAAGATGCCTCCGCCCAAACGGATGACGCTTCCTCTCTGTCCCCCCTGCCTTCAACAGCCCCAAACAATGATCGCTCATCTGCCTCTCTGGAACATATGCTGAGGAAACAATTTAGAGAAAATGAAGATATTAAACAACATCTTTTTCGTATTGAAGATCAGCAATGTAAATTCTACCACTTGCTTCTCGAACTAAAGGCTATGGTCGAAAGCCATCCGGTGCCTCACCCTTCTTTTCATCAGACCTCTGCAGTTCCAGCCCTCAGCCCAGATGCTGAAGAATTCGTTCCAGAAAAAACAGCTCCGCGATACCAAAAATCAAGCTCTAGCTCTCTTTCTGTCCGAGAACACAATCGTGTTTCCTCGCAACGTGTTGACACAGGAAGACAACCTATATCCACCTCTATTAGTAATCAACAAAAACCAAGCAATTTGTACGTGCACTATCAAAATTATCGCACTGAGCAATATCCTGAAGTGCCTTCCCATAATGGCTTGCTTACAAACTCCCCAGGTTTTAAGTTTCCTCGCAAAAACAACAGAAATGCAAGCATAATAGGAACAAGAAATGTGCAGTCTTGTATTAAAATTAGAAACAGAAATAGTTCGACGCTTAGAAATAATAACATTTTTATTAGCAGGCTAGACCCGAATACTACTTCCCAGCAGATGGACCAACTACTATTAGAGTTAGAAATTCCAGGTAGAGCGTTCAAAATAAGAACGAAACATCCCACATATTCATCATTTAGAATTGAGCTAAAGGATTGTGACATACAACAATATCTAAATCCTGATATCTGGCCAAATGGTCTACTCATCATGCCATTTTATGGAGCTATTGGAGGATCGGTCAACAACCCTAGTGAAAAGTTACCAACTAATTCTCAATCTGCTGAATTCTCTGCATAGCTAGAGAATAATATTCCTAATTCTCATCTTAATCCATCATTTAACTTGCCATCCAATACATCTGTTTGCAAACATCCTTCTAACACAAATATCCATCTCAGCATTTTTCTTCAAAATGTAAGAAGCATAAAAAATAAACTATCTACGCTTATTTCATTAATGGTTGAAGAATCGCATGACATCATATGTTTAGTTGAAACGTGGATGCAGGAATCTTTACAAGATGTCTTCCTACTGCCGAAGAATCTCAGCTACACGCCATTCATGACATCAAGAATTAATCGTAGAGGTGGTGGGGCAGCAATAATTTTAAAATCCAAATTTAAAGTTTTGAACACATACAACTCTAATACTTTCAACTTTGAAGGAATTTCCCTACTAATTCAAGTTAAGGAATCTCTGCTTCAAATTTATAATATTTATATTCCGCCTGGACCTACTGATGACATCATTAATGAAGTAATAACCTGGATCACCACTGTTCTTAAGCCTCAAACTAACATCATTATAATGGGCGACTTTAACCTTCCCCTGCCCAAATATAATCTACAAATGAAGCTGCTGTCTGACTCATTTTTAGTTCTAGGAGCAAACAAAATCAATGTCCCTGTTACAAGAGGTAATCAAGCGCTTGATCTTGTATACTCTAACTTTCCACTGCATGAAAAACTTAGTACGAACATTACATTTCAATCTGACCACAAAAGTATAGAACTGCAAGCAACAATTTGCTGCAGGAATCCTCGCCCCCTTCTGGAAATCACTAAAAGAATATCATCAATTAAATTCCTTCAGAAAGAAAAGTTTTTGCAGCTCTTAAAATACTACCCATGGGATTCTCTCAAAAATATTCCTATACAGGACGCCACCTTTCTTCTTATAAAATGGCTGAATCAACTGAAAACAGAGTCGGCATCCAAACTTGTTAGAATATCTTCTCACTCCAAACCTTGGTTCCAATCCCACCTGAAACCATACTTTAAAAGTAAGCAAAAATACCACAGGCAGTGGAAGAAATACGGCACTTCATCAGCACACATAAAATATAAAAAGAGCAGAGCTTTGTTTCAACTCAAAAAAATTCAGTCATACAAAAATTATGTTATGTCCACGCTAAAGCACAATAAAAGAGCACTTTCTACAAAAACAACAGCTACCTTACAGCATGATCTAGTTGTTGAATGGATAAGATGCAATATGAAAACAAGCAGATCTGACATTTTCACTGAAGGTATACAAAACAGATTTATAGCATTTAATTCCTATGAACAAGCAGACAAAGTGCAACATGTGTCTCCGGATCAAGCCCTGCTAGTTAGCCAACTTGTGAACAAAAATACAGTTCAGCATGCAATTAACCAAATACGCCCTGATAGTAGTGAAGGCCCTGACGGCATCCCTGGTTTTATTATTAGATTGTCCAGCGTATACATCATTGATTCGTTAGTGCATATCATTTCCAGGTGCATCTGCCAGCCATTCCTTCCAAGACAGTGGAAAACTTTCAGGATTACGCTGATTCCTAAAAAAGCTTGCAGAAATAACCATTCCGGCCATCGACCAATTGCTGTTTCGTCAATAATCACTAAAATTATTGAAAAAATCATGCTCCCATATCTTCAACATGCAATCTTCGCCAAAGCACCTGTCAATATGCATTTTGGTCCCAGAGGGCGCTCCACAACAACAAGCCTAGCTGACACCATTGTACGCATCCAAACTGCATTTCAAGACAAGGCACAATGCGACGTATTTTATTTTGACATCAAAGGTGCTTTCGACAACATAGATCTCGAAAAAGCTTTTCAAATACTAAAAAATCACTTTCTCGTTGACGCAATGATTATTTCCTATCTTCAATACAGCCTAAATCGCAGACTTCTCCTCTTCCCCACTAATACTGACGATATTCTCGTCACAACCTCAACAGGCATTCCCCAAGGAGCCGTTCTCTCCAGTACAATATTTTCAGCATCTCTTCAACCACTTCTACAAGAAAATCCAAATCTACTGGCATATGCCGATGATTTAAAATTATTTATAACCTCCAAAGCCAGTGATGATATTCGCAAAGTTATCAATGATGCGAACTCACAGATTTGTGAAATCATCAAGTACCTGAAAGATCTCAATCTGAATATAAATGCAAGCAAATCTGCTCAAATTACTTATTCCCTTCAGAAACAACCCAACCACATAGAAATAAAAATTGCAGATGTCCCAATCCCAAATGTTTACGCTCACAAAGACCTTGGAGTTGTTTTTGATAAAAATCTCTCCTTTAATGCCCACTATTTATATGTTGCTCAAAAAATTCAAAAAGCAAAATGGTTAATCAAACAAGAAACAGCAGCGATTCAAGACAGAAAAACAGTCATTAAGCATGTTCAAAGATGCATCTTTCCCATTCTGTCCTATGCTTCCGAAATCTGGTCTGGTGCTCCCCAAGTAACCGTCAAGAAATTCCTTGCCCTGGAATATTGGGTTCTTAGATGGCTCAATAGGAAGCTTCGCTTTCCCCATACAATATCGAGGCAACAGCTTTATAAAAACCTAAAAACAAAGCCTCTGCAACAGATGATCAACGAGTCTGGAGTCATGCTTCTTGCAAAGATAATCACCTCTGCATCCGATTCACCAAATTTAGGCAATATAATAGCTGCCCCCAACAGGGAAAATACAAGAAACCAGCGATTCAAATCCAGCCTCTCCAGGCTCAAACAAATGGACAGAATGTTCCCCAATGCATTTCTTCACCTCATAAATCATCACAACATTGATTGCAACAGGTTAATCAACTCTGCAGCCTACAGGAGTCAGATCTCCGATGAAATGAAGAAAAATAACCCAACCAGTAATGGCAGCTGAAAGCTAAATGCCCTGTTCTGCAATTTTTAAATTCATAACTAAAATTTCTAACCATTGTTAATATCTATATAAAACTTGCTATGTACATATACTTTATATCATTCCTTTGTATTCTTATCTGCCCCTAGCCATGTGCTGTAATGGGCTTGCTGTATTTGCAATAAATGAATATTTATTTATTTATTTATTTATAATATTTATAATTATCTTTTGGATACTGTCATTCTATTTCAGTATTTTAGATATCTGTAACTCTGTAGCTGAACGGCTAAAGCAGTTTATAATGCTGGGTTCAAACTCCCCAAAATTCTTCGCGGAGATGGGGGAAACCACTGGTGCCGTTAGACATCAAATACTTTACACTTTTACTTCACGCGAGATGAATCTTGTAGTATATTTACACATCTGTGCTTTAAATGTATTACTTGCAACCACTAACTGTGTAGAATAGCCCCATAATTGTTGAAAATGTGGAGACCGCCTCCCAATCTCTAAAGTTTTCACTAATTCATCTAATCGAACGCCAGTTCTAACAGAAGCGTATTAAGTCACTTAGATGATCTAAATCTATTCTTCGATGAGCCAAACCCTTCCGCCAACAAACAGTTCAGACGTTTGCTAGATCAATCCTCCAAAACGTCACCTGAAATATTACTTCCACAGAACTCTTTATTATCTAGCCTTCTTTAACGTCAACTTGTTATAATTCGTAATCTCATGGAAGCTGTAAATCGCCTACTACAAAAAGTTTAAACCCTATATCAGATGCACAGAACAGATTCTAATGGTGACATCCAGAATTTATTTTTAGTTCTATCATAACTAAATGGCTGGATTTGTCATTTTACTTCGCGTGTGCGTGTACTATCGAGACAATATTTTTTTGTAGCTCAGTGCACACTTCATAAAAACTATGCTTATCAACATTGCTTTAGCTTTCTACCTGATGAAATTTCTGCACACCAGAATATCTGCCTGAAATACTGGCAGATGTTCTGGTTCTCACATCTGCCTGAAATACTATCTCACTTCTCTCCTACTGTTGATTTTCTAAAGGTTTCTCATTCAATGCTGTTTATAATTAATTGTCGACTAATCTGGATCAATCTGTATTAATTTCGGAAAGATGTGTTACATTCGATAACCTTCTTTGTTTCTCAGCTGAATTGAATTGTAACTGCAAAATTTTGTTTGCAAGATTGCCAACAAAGAATCAGTGACCAATATTTAAGATTCTGTGTCATCCTCCTCCCGTTAAGATTTCTGTATGCTGCATTCTTACACAGCACTCACTTATAAAATCTTTGGGCTGTTCGAAACGTACAGAGTAGTGTTCTAAACTTGTTCCCTACAACTTTAAACTGTGAGACTACTGAATACTAGAACATTACCCAACAAATACTGTTAATTAGCTGATGCTTCTGAATGCATAATCGCAAATTCCTGTAACTCTTATCCTAAATCCTAAACAGGTTTTCATTCGTCATCATTATCTTACTTGAAAGGTAAAGCAATTTTCCATCAGCTTGTTCATATCTCCTTTGGTATATCCCAGTCGGATTTCCTCTGCCCAACAGTAGTAAGCTCTCTACCGTGTGTTCATATATAGGTGTCAATCGTGCTCATTCTTCCGGGATCTTTTCTTTCGGTCACTTTGGTATATCATTTTTCGTCTTTAGTTCCTCTGAACGGGCTTCAGCCCATTAACCTTAAGCAGCGTCTGTGAAATCCTTTGTCAATAACGTCATTAGAAGATTTTATTCATTCAGCAGACGGCACTAATTCTTCATTAGACAGACTGGAGCCTGTTCCTCGCCAACCTCGTCAGTCTTGCTTTTTCCACAATGAAGATATTGATGCGTTTTCCAACACTGAACTAGGTCTTCATACAAATGTGAGCAAGTGATCCACCTGTTATTCCGACTATGCTTCCTTTTTAAAGTTAAGTAACTCATCTGAGCAATCTTGTTATTTGGTTTTTTAGGAGCATTAGCAACTAAGGCCATATTGTTCGGGGGATATGCGGTGGTCATTCCCTGACCTTTCCGCATCCTCCGTATTTGTTGGTGACGGGCTCGAACCCCGGTCTAATCAAGAAGCTTGTGCTATGCACTGCAGCTCCTTCCCACCTGGCTACGGAGGCGCCAGCAATCTTGTAATTTAAATACTGATATCTGGCCGATCAGTGCTGTTATTAAGTCTTACAGGTTTTAGCATTAGCATTAACAGTGGTAAATGATGCAAGAAAGCAAGTTTATACAGCATTAGCCGAGAAAAATCCCGTGTCCCCTGTTCGTCCCCTTCAATAGTTTGTTTAGTTCTTCCTTCAATTTTTTCAAACTATCCACCTTCACAACAACGGATAGAAGCCTGTTCCATCAATCAACCACCCGTTGGTTGAAGGCAAACTTCCGCACATCTATTTTGCAACCATCCTTCCTCAATTTGAATTTATGCTCCCTCATGTGCATAGTCTGAGCAAGAGGAAGAATCCCATCATAATTTAGTTTGCTCAAGCCATTCAAAGCCTTAAATACCTCATTCAGGTCACCTCACAGGTGCCTATTCTCCAGCTCCAGATGAGGTATGAGGTATTGAGGGTCTAGCGGCTCCTGGGATTTCTCCCATCTCCGCGAATGTTCTATGTATCGGTGACAGTACCCTGTCAAAGCCAGAGATTTAGAAGTGTGTGGGTCATGAGTAGTGTTATATGTTGTGCCCATTGTTTATCCGGCTTATTGGCCGCCAGGCCCCTAATGGGACCAGACGTTGCAATTTGTTGCAACAGATGTTGCAATTTGCAGCATCTGCAGAATAGGCTTATGCAATCCATTGTATAAACTTTTCTTGGTAAGAGCACCCCTTTGTTCCCCTTCGCCAATCTCCTTGTCCTTCTCTGTACCCATTCTAGCAGTTCTACATCCTTACTAAAACGAAGCCTCCAGATCTGTATGCAGTACTCAAGCTGTTGCTTGACAATTGCCTTATGCGATGGGATAATCACTTCGTTATCCTTTCTAGCAAAACCACATGAGCTGGCCTTGGCCGTCTATTTGCACAGCTCAGAAAATTTCATATCAGCCGCACAATTACTCCCAGGTACTGTTCATTTTCCACTACCTTGAGTGTAATACCACACAGTTGATACTTTACTCTGGGGTTACTTCTACCCACATGCAGCTCCTTGTACCAGTCAATGTTAAATTTTATTGCCATTTCGCAGCCCATTTTGTTGCGGCAGCATACTTTCTTTACTGTCATTAACCACCTTACCAACCTTTGCCATCTGTAAACTTAGACGTTAAGTCTGATATACCTTCATCAGTATCATTAATAAATACAGAAAACAACAATGGGCCCAACGCTGAACCCTGGGGGACTCCACTAATAACATTAGCCCACGAAAAGCAGTGTCCATTGATTACCACTCTGTCTTCTCCCACTCAACCACCCCTTTATCCATAGCAGCATTTTACCTCCAATGACACTCAGCTCCAATTTGTGCAGCAGTCTTGTGAAGCTGCTGCGGAGTTGGGGGGGAACCCGCTGGTGCCGTTATACACGAACTCACTATACACCATCTGTTCTCGGAGGTTGCACGCCTAATACGCCACCGTCAATCCACTCAGAGGAGCAGAAACCGTGACTCATCGGAGAAGGCCACCCGTTGCCACTCGGCCGGGGTCTAGTGTCGGTATTGCTGTGCAAATAGACGGCGTTGTTTGCGATGAACGGCTGTCAGCATGGGTGCTGTCACCAAGCGTCTGCTCCGGAGCCCAATGCGCAACAGGGTTTGCTGCACTGTTGTGTTGCAGACCTTCCTGGTGGCCCCCACGGTTCATTTGGACGTCCAGTTGAGCAACAATAGCGCGCCGATCAGTCTAGCGACCAGGCCAACGACCTGACAAACCTTTTCAGCCGACGTTCACCTCTGGGATCAATGGCGCATGAGGCTCCAGAATTGACATGTCGGGTCGTCAAAACTGTCTAATACACTTTCACCACTGCAGCACGTGAGCATCTCACAAAGTCCGCTGTTTCGAAAATGCTGGCATCCCTGGTCCGATAGCTGATGATCATGACTTTTTCCAGGTCTGATAGGTCGTGTGCTTTGCCCATGACAGAGGCTGTTACTGTGTTCACGGATGCCGAACATCAAGCGTTATATGCTTGCGATGTGTGAACTTGACCCGTGCGTTGTGTGATTCGCTAGGCGTGTGTATTGTCTGTATTGGAGGGGGGGGGGGTGATCATAATATTGTGACTGAACTCTGTATATACTTATAAGGTATGTTCGTGTCGGACGGCACCTGGGATTTCTCCCATCTCCGCGTGTGTTTCGCTGTATCGAGGACAGTACACTGTCAAGCCAGAGACTTGAAAGTGTGTGGGCCGTGTCTGTGCAGTGTGATATGTTGTGCCCATTGTTTATCCGGCTTATTGGCCGCCAGGCCCCTAGTGGGGCCCGACTTTGCCCATACCCTGCCACGAGGCTATGTATATACTTATAGTGAAAGATAGTGAAATTTTACCCCTCACATGTTCAGTCTGTCGGTTCGGATCGAGATTCCAAGTATGGTAGTGTTGCTATCTTAACCGTCACCATGTCAAAGTGCTGCAGATTTCCTCTGCCCAACTCACTAAACCCCTCACTAAACAGACACCTATTGAAGGCCTCTCGTTGTTAGTTAACTATGCAGAAAACCTTCTTCTGTTTATTCCTTTTTACCTTACCTCTTTGTTTCTTTATCCGCCATTCATTAGTTAGAAAATATAGAGGAAGCAATCTATTCTAAGCCATAAAAAGCAGTATCACTCGTATTAGGAGATTTTAATGCCCCTACTTTCTTTGATCCAAATCGCTCACCAAATTTACTAGCTAAATAATTCTGTGGTCTGTATACACCTGATATCAAATATACACCTTGCCAACCAGGAACTCCTACCTTGATTTAGTTTTTACATATCAGTCAATTCTCTTCATAATTCCTAAACAGTGACAATTTCATCCGATTTTTCTTCCGAATCGCTTCTCTGTTGTCACTGAGTTCTTTCTTTCAATTTCTGAACCTCCCTCTGACAGAAAGTTCTTAAGTGTTAGTTACTGACGGGATTTCATTAAACCGGTTTCGGTCCAATGTTAATTGGATCTCTGTCCAAAATTTCTATTTGCCCTTTACATTAATTTTCTGAATTAATGGTGAATCAAAGGTCTCGATCAGCACCCTCTTGGCATAGTTGATCTTTTTATTACCCTTTTTTCGAAACCTTGTTCGCCGAATCAACCATGTTCTGTTCCTGCTATCAGTTTGAATCGAATACAAACGACTGCTTTAATGAGTAATAACTTTCAAATTAAAATGTAATAGCTTTATATAGTTTAACCACCATGGCATTTCTGCACGTTTTGTTTGTACACATCCTTTCACAGTCTAACTTTAGGGAACTGCGCCTTTCAGTGATGCTAATCTGGCAGATGTACATCGCATTGATGTCTTGTTAGCCACTCTACTTCTCTGTGGTATTAGAAAGATTACAGAACTCGACCACGTAAGTGCGACATGCGAACAACCGACTTCACGTCACGCTCATCTATCATGAGAGTGAGGAACTGAGGCCCTGTGGCAATGTTTCTCGTCACTATTAATTGTCTCCAGGACGCCACATCCGGGTTTGCATACAGGATTGATCTGTAGATTGTGGAGAGTTCCTTGGTGACTCTATTGAGCCGCTTCAGGATCCGTTATTGAGGCTGTAGTACTTATTAAAATCGGATAAGGGTATATATATAGTATGATAGGCAGTAAGCATTGCTGGACATAATTAACAATGAGCTTGATATTTGTGAGCCCCACCAATGCCTCTTTAATGCTCCACATCAGTGGCGTAGCCAGGGTAGGGTCAGCAGGTACATTGTACCCCCTTGACGCTGAAATATGGTATTGTGGCGCTTTTTTAGAAAGCAAATGTCGCCTTTTTTGTGAATTGCAATGGATGCCTTGTTTTGTGAATGCACCTGCTGACAAAAAATCCTGGCCACGCCATTGCTCCACATTGCTGCATATGTCTGAGGTCCTTGTGGCGGCGGAGTGTTGCTTGAATGAGAGATTCTCATTCCATATTAATCTGAGCTCTGTGTGCGTTTTTTCCGCGAATGGTGACATCATTGATGGACACATTAATATCAGTTCCACTTTATTTCATTACTTTATTTTCATCATTACGTTATTTATTATGAGGCGTCAGTATATTGTGTCTGTTGCTTTTCTGTTGTCTGCCTCTTTTCTGGACAAAATACTAGTTTCCGGGAGCAAAACCGTGTAATCTTCTCCTAAGACTGACTTAGTCAGCTACATTGTGGAAAAAAGGCCATAAAAGTAACTCAGATAAGATTCGAAACCAGCCCAATTGTACTGGGTATGGGGAGGAAGGTTATTATATCCACTGCGCTACTCTCGGGGGCATATCATAGATACATTATGCGGCATAAACGCGAGCTGTTACTTGCAGCCGTTTAATCTGTCGGGAGGGGACGAAGAATCAGTCTCGTTACAGGAGAGAGAGAGAGAGAGAGAGAGAGAGAGAGAGAGAGAGAGAGAGAGAGAGAGAGATGTGATAACATGAACACATTTATCTTCTGGGTCTGTATTGGTACAAAAAAAAAAAAAAGATTATAGTAGGGTCACCCGTAATTTAATACATAAACCCGTATTTGTGTTTGTAAATTGCGTGTGTTCTCTGGTCGATTTGTCTGTTTTGCTGGACGAAAAAATCACAGGTTTCTGGGGAGGAAAACCTTGCTTTCTACGCCTGAGACCGACTAATTCAATCACGGAATGAAAAAAAGCCCATTAAAGTTCCTAGCGTCATCGTCGGGATTCGAATCCGAGCCTTTTCCACCCGGTGATGATACCACTGTGCTACCGCGCAGACTCTGTATTGGTAATAAAATAAAAAAAAAAAAAAAAAAAACTATTATTTTTAGGCCACCCGAATAATTAAATTCATCTGCCGTGCTGTGTGTCTTAATGTCTGTTAATTGCGTATGTTCTATGGTCGATTTGTCTGTTTTGCTGGACGAAAAACCCCAGTTTCTGGGGAAAAACCTTGCTATCTACGCCTAAGACTGAATAACTCAGCTACGAAGCCATCGAATAACTCAGCCTCGCGTCATCGCCGGGATTCGAAAACTGGCCTTTTCCATCCGGTATGGGGAGGACGGTGATACCTCTGTGCTACCGCGCAGACCTTATATTGATATTAACAAAACTCTTATTTTTAGGCCACCCGAATAATTTCTGCGGTTACTGCTACCCATATGCAGTACTTCGCATTTGTCAATGTTAAACTTCAGTTGTCACTTCTCAGCTCATCTGCCCAACTTTTCCAGATCCTGTTGCAGCAGCTTACTGTCATTACTGTTATTAACCTTTGTATCATCTGCAGAGTTTGACATTAAGCTTGATATACCTTCATCAATATCATTGATAAATATACAAAACAACAATGGACCCAACACTGAACCCTGAGGGACACCACCAATAACATTAGTCCACGTTGAGCAGTATTCATTGATTACCACTCTCTGTCTTCTTCCGCTCAACCATTCTTTTATCCATTGTAGCAACTTTCCCTTACTGACATTCTGCTCCAATTTGTACAGTAGTCTTCCGTGTGCAACAGTATGAAAAGCTTTCCTGAAATCCAAGTATATGATATCAAAATTAGTTTTTGCATCCAGTTCCTTTGTGACCACGTCATAGTATCCAATCAAATTGGTCAGACAAGACTTCCCCTTAACAAAACCATGTTGTGTCTAAATTATTACTGCTGTCTTGTCTAGATGATCCTGCAATGCTTCTTTAACCAGTGGCTCCATTATTTTCCCCATTATTCTCCATTATTCTCAGTTATTATAAAATCATTTAATTCCCTGTTAGAGTTTAATAAACATCTGGCCCTCTCCTCCTCCTTTTCGAATAATTCCTCATGTGTGAATGTAGATGCAAACTCATTTAGCTTGGCAGCTACCTGAGAATCATCATCTACAGTCAAACCATTGATATCAAGTGGACCAATCTGATTCATCCCCTTCCTTTTAGATTTTATATAAGTAAAGAAATCTTTGCTGTTTTTCTTTGCATCCTTTGCGAAATATTTCTCATAATCTGCGTTCGCTTGCCTAACCTCCTTTGTGATTTGATTACAGACTAGGTTGTATCTACCATAGGCTTCTGTGTCGTCTGACAATTCATGTACACCCGATGAATTTTTATTCTCTGCCACGAGTCTCATTAGTTCATCTGACACCTATTTGGGCCTAAACCTAGAACAGTATTTCTTAGTTGGAACAAAAAGCCTAGTAGCTTCCAAAATTACTTCCTTGAATGCTTCTCATCTAGAATTTGCTGTTGGTAACATCATCAGTTGGTCCCACTGTATGGAACTTAAAATCTCTGAGACCACTGTTGTCACCTTTACGAAAGCAAAAACCGTTCCCTTTACCCCTGATGGTAGTTAAATCTTTAAGTAAATCCCACATCAGTACACTGTGATCACTGCTACCTAGTGGTTCCTTTATCTGTAAATTTTTAATGCATGAATAATCATTGCTGATAATCAGATCAAGTGTTACTCCCTCTTGTTGCCTCTCTAAATGCTGCTGTAGAAAATAATCCAATAAATCCACAAATGCGTTGCTGGTGTGCGAGTGACAACCCACAAGTTCCAGTCTATATCTGGGAAGTTAAAATCCCCCATTATAAGACATTCTGATTTACTAGCTCACTCTGTTTCTCTGTATAATTGTTCATTGTACCCATCAGAGTCTTAGGCCTATAACAAACTACTACCCTCATTTTTGGTTTCCAAGTGCTTATGTCAAACCAAACTGACTGAACATTGCACTGTCCATCTATGTCAACTGGATGCACTTCCTTAGATTTTGTGTTTCTTAATTAACAGCGTAATCTCTCGTCCCTTCTATCATGTCTATCCTTTCTGTACACATTGCACTCCTCAAATTCCAATTCCAATTCTGCATTAATTAATTAAACGAATTATTTACATAGTAGATTACTTCAAAACTTGTTTAAAAGTTTAACATACTAATCATTAGTTAAGCTGATTTTTTCTGATAGATTGATTAAACTATAAATTAATAGGCTAAACAATTAAGTCTATAAATAATTAGGTTTTTGGAGCGTCATTTTAACCCTGTCAATTATAAAAACCGACTTTAGGTACCAGATGGCGCCACTAATACATGCACAGATCCGTTATAACAATAAAAGACTAAGAAGTTTGATACCTATAAAAATGCCTATAAAAGATTAAAATGATCAAAATAACATTCCCTTCGTATTCTGTAATAGAGTAAAGAGTCTGAAAAAATTCTGACGGGACACTGTTCCTCTTGTATGCTAGACACCTTCAACGAGCTATTTCTAACTAGGTTAGAAATATGCGACACTAAAGAGAAGTGCAGATCGGTTATGAAGTTTTTTTTTGCCTAAAAAAAAAATCCTTAAGTCGAAAACTATGGAATCCAGCAAGGAATGGTTTTTGGCATTGTTATCAGTATGCTTGTGACTGTTTTTTAAGGAAAAAAGTTCAAAAAATAACCAATTGATGAGTGAGTAGATGGTGTTATCCCACGTTACTCAACTGCTGTCCGCTAGCAAGACGTTGCTGAAAGACTGAGCTCAGTTAATCAAACTTTTAATTACAAAAGTGATTGATGTTGTTGCAGCCTTGAGAGTATTTCAAGCTCAAAGAAATGTTAAGATTACCTCGTTCAACAGGAATTTTTTGAATACTGTATTCCTAAAGCATAGAATCCGTCCTTAAGCATGAGCTGAAGAATATGTTTCAGGGAATTGAATCACTACAAAATCAGCAAAACGAAACCAGTATGTTGGCAATATACAGTACGTGCCACAATTCTCACATTACTCGAATTCCTAAAGCCTTCCCAATAAGTGTGCGTATATTTTCCTATAAAATTAACAATCTCCATAGGTTTAGAACTACAGGCATCAAAGTCCTGATCATGCTTGATAGATGGTTGTTAAAAATGAAGATTTTTCAGTCCCTTTTTGCTCTTCCGGCCTCACGCATTGACCATTTTCTAGCTTTTTTTTTTTTTTTTAAAGAACTCTCATAATGCAAAAAATTATAACTCAAAAGCCTATGGTTTTTGAGTTTTAGATTTTCTTCAAAACAATTTGTTTAGATGGAGGGGAAAACACTTTCTATCTACCACATACCTTTGAATATCAATGGAATTTCCAACTTTGAACATCTTATTTAAGGTACCAGCATATACTGCTTCGTGCGCATTCCTTTAAAAATTGTAGAACAGCTTCATTTCGGAATTTAGGTTCCAGATTTATCTGTAATAAGATTCACATCCTGGTCAAGGTATATTGTTTTCTAATCTGTAAAAAATCTCTTTCTGAACTTAATGGAAAACGCAAATTGCGTGTTTTTGTGTTTATATTTTATATTTGTTTCTGTTTGATGTACAATGTACATTGTATTGGTCTATAGTTGCAGAAGTGTAATCACAATATCAGAAAAATATTGTAGAAAAATTATTTTAGAAAAAAAAATTATGTTGGATATAAATGAAATTGAATAACGCAGCTATACAGTTATGCAAAAGAAACCACCGATCCTCCATTCTCTATTTAAGTGAGTGGATTCATTTTTGTATACTGCAGGCTATAAAACTGGTGTGGAGTTAGTCCAGGATTCTCTGTTAATGTCAGCATAGTTTAGAAGGGATGTTCCGTTATCTTGAAATAACCTAAATACCATTTTATAGGAAATAAATATTGGTATTACCAGCCCCGAACTTGCGCCCAATAACCCTAAGTATATTATGTTCGTAGAAGTGTGTGCTCACGGGCCGATTTGCATTGTGCTGAAAATCCCGGAGTAACTCACGGCTCACGGGGAACATCCTCACATCCTCCCCATGAGATCTGCTAACTACAGCCTCGAATGAAGAGGACTTTAGAAATTCTTTCGGTCGTCGACAGGAATCGAATGCGAATCTCTCCAAACGAGTGGTAGACGGCGGTGTATCGTGATGACGACTAATCTACTTCGGAGGTCATTTTATAGTTTATATACAGTGCCATTCAATTAAAAGGAACCTAGTTCTATCTCGCTTATGTTTAAGTTTCAGCTATTTATCGTCCACCTTTTTTTTTGTCATATTTAGGTTGAAATTTTTGAATTTGGATTTAGATTTAGAACCTTTTAGATTTTAATTTCTAAATTTCAAATTTGCCTAACCAACGGATTTTTCTCAATTGGAAAGTTCTTCTCAATCCTCAGTTTAGTCTAAAAATTTTATCGGTGTACTTCTGAATAAACCAATTTTATTAGTAGAAAAAAAGATATAATAAAAAAACACACACACACTTGTAGAGATATAAATGCACTGGCACGATATGGCCTAAGATGCTGGTGCGCTGTAAAACCAACAACAATAAATTATCGGTTGCCACAGCCACTAAAAAACGAAGATGCAAACTTCATTGTCACCTTGAGGGGGGGGGGTAAGGAAACCGTGTGGTAAATATAGGCTAATGCTGACTATAAATTGACCCCTGAATGTTTGCTATTAAAATGGCAGAACAATGCAAAAAAAAAATAAATAAATAAAAATAAAGCTTATAAAGCATTTGCCGTAAAAAATAATAATAAATAATAATAATAAAATAAAATTGAGATAAGTTGACCATCAAGTTTTATATTTTATCCGCCCCTTCAATCATTTAACCGATCTCTTTTTAAATCTGTGGAAGTTCATCGCCTTTTTAAACTCGTTTCAGTAGTTAATAACTTATTGACTAAAGGTATATTTTCTTATATAGTCTACGTTCAGCTTTGAATCTGTGTTACTCTTTTTTTGTTTCATTCTGGAAAAAGAAAACATGCTTCTATTGATAAGTGTGCTTAACCATTTTGTGGACTTAAATACCTCATTTAGATTCCCACGCAGATATCTAGTTTCCAAACATTGAACCTATGAAATCGTAGTCTCTGTTGAGTATTAATTTGCATCCACAACCAGTTTTGTTTCCTTCCTTTCACGATTAGGTTATGGCAGTTTGTCTATGACCCTTACAGAAAATGCAGCATGCACTGTATTAATATACTGTTATCCTAGGAGGTCTACGCTATCAAATCCATTAATGACCAGCTGGGAAATCCAAAAAGCCCTTAACTCAAAGAAACAACTTGAAATCTTATTCCTAGACATACAAGCAGCTTTCGACACACTCAGCACAACAGAGCTAGTTAAAATTCTGAAGCATTATTTCAGAATGGAAGGTAATCTTCTTGCTGTCCTCCATCAACTCCTCATCAACAGGCAAATATTTATCAAATATGATCACAGATTGGAGATGACCACCACGACCTCTGTCGGCATCCCTTAACAAAGGGGAGTTCTTTCATCGTGGTTTTTTTGCCGCAACACTAGAGCCCTTCCTTGCGAAGCACCCAAACTTCATTTCATACGCTGATGATCTTAAGATGCTGGTCACATCCGATGATCCAGCAAAAGCTGAGGCAGTCGCCTATGAAAATCAGATAGCACTGTTCGAGCTCCAGATTTATCTAGGGCGTCTGGGACTTAAGCTGAATCCTCAAAAAGTCAGCTCAGATGACTTTCACAAAAAGGAGGACTGTTAATGATATTATGCTCACAATAAAGGTTCACTCTCACACGGACTTGGGGTTGAAGTGGGATGCTGGGCTTACTTGAGGGCGCCTCTGTAGCCAGGTGGGAAGGAGCAGCAGTGCATAGCACACGCTTCTTGATTAGACCGGGATTCGAGCCCGTCACCACCAAATATGGAGGATGCGGAAAGGTCAGGGAATGACCACCGCATATCCCGGAGCAATATGGCCTTAGTTGCTAATGCTCCTAAAAACCAAATAACAACAACGGTGGGCTTACTTTCAAAGACCTCAAGACGGCCAGGCTAAAAACGCTTGCGGCGTATTGGGCAATCTGGCAGGAGTTGGTCGGTTTTAGGCCTCGGGAGTTCCTCTTAGAATATGTCCGAAGAAATTTAACACCTGTACCGCTCTACGCTTCCGTACTCTGGTCAGGAGCTTCCTCTACTCAACTGAAGAGATTCCTGGGGGTTGAATATTGGCTCCTGAGATGGCTAAACTGGGAGATGGGCTACCCTTTCACCATCTCTAGGAGTAAGGTGTAAGGTGTATTTAGTGTCAGACGGCACCAGGGGTTTCCCCCATCTCCGCGTAGTTTTCATTGTGGGTGTACCAGTTCACTGGAAATGCCAGAGATTTAAAAGTGTATGGATATTGTATATGTGTAGTGCCGTGTACCGTTGTTCATCTGGTCGTTTAGCCGCTGAACCCCTGCTGAGGCCCAACGTTGCCCCACCTTTTCCCCGTGGAGGCAGACCAGGAACCCAGTAGGCTTAAGTTACTCTGGCAGGTCCTGCCACCTAATTTCCTAAGATTTCAGTGGCTAGGACCTAAAAAAAAAAAAAAAAAAAAATTTATTGTATTTTTATTGCATGCATATATTCGTGCATACAAGCACATATATACACACATGCACATATGTACATCATACATGTGCCAACGTCAATCGTGGGGTTGATGTCACTTGAGTTGGGTGCATATATGCGTGCATACACATGCCAACGTCAATCGTGGGGTTGACGTCGCTTGAGTTGGGCCAGAACGTGGGTGAAGATATTTTGGATGTATTTAAATTTAGGTGTGGGGCTTCGCTAGCGTGAAGATAGAGAGGGGGGAGGCTGAAGACTGGGGGGGAGAAAGACAGAAGTATGGAGCCAATAAGGAAGACAGCCCCAAGTTTCAGTGTGGCATGCCCATGCCCCACCAGAGTAGAAATGAGGGGGGGCGACGAGAGAATCGTCTCCCCGGGGGAGTAGGGTTTAAAGGTGAAGGGGGCTAGGGTGCCCTCTTCAGGCTGCCGTGAGGCTTTGGGAGCTAGGCTGCAGTTTGTTGTCTCTATCTTGTCCACTTGATTCAGATTGGGACACTCATGAGGCAATCTCTGTCCTTTTTTTTTTTTTTTTTCCCCGTTGATTCTCTTTTCTTCTTCTTTTTCCCTTCTTCTTTTCTTTATTCCTTTCTTTTCCATTCATTTTCTTTTCTTCCACAGTTTTCTTTTCCAGGAATTGTCTCTGTCTTATGCGCTTTATGTTACTGTACTATCAGTCTCGGTATGGCAATTAACACCCTTCTCCTTGTGAAGAGGTCCTGTGCATACTGGGAGAGCGCGCGGTACTCCTCTTCCGTGTCAATGAAATGATGTTCAAGTCCTTTGGGGAGGTAATGGATTTTCGTGATGAGGGTGCATCTGAGATCTTCGTATTGTGGGCAGTCGTAAAGCAGGTGGTCCCAGCTTTCGACCTCCCCGCACGTGCAATTCGGGTCATCGACGAGGCAGAAGCTGAACAGTTACTGGTTGAAGGGTCCATGTCCTGTGAGTAACGAGGTTAGGTGCAACCCCGGGAAGAACCAGCCCGGTTGCCTTGGGTATATTTTGTTCAGTTCTGGAAAAAATTTACGAGTGATCTCGCCCTTTGTCGTCTCTGTCCATCTTTGTTGCCACTCCTGAAGGAGGTATGTCTGTAGCTCTTTCCGTGCTCTTTCCGTTTTTTGACTGCTTGCTGGGTTGATTGTGAAGTCCTGATGATTTGCGGCCACTCCCTTTGAGTGCAGGTAGAGCAGTCCTGCTTTCACAGCTTCTAAATCCAGGCGTAGCGCTCCAGCAAGCACCTGCAGTGCAGGTGTGCTTACCGTGCGGCAAGCTCGTGTAGTTGTCAATAGGATGGTCCTATGTGTCATATCCAGGATTTTCTTGTTGGTTACCAGTGATGTTTTTGGTGTACCATACTGCAGCTGCGTAGATTATTGCTGGGATGAAGGTTGACTTATAATATAGCATTAGGGTTCGTTTTTTCAGTCCCCAATCCTTCCTCGTAATCCTAGCCACTAGGGCTGAGTATCTTCTTATTTTCATTCTTATGTGTTTCAGGTGAGGTATGAAGGATAGGTTATTATCGAAGATAACTCCTAAGTCACTTCATTTGCTTGGTGAGTTTGATGGTCAGGTGTGTACTCTATACAAACCTGGGCATGAAAACCTGGGAAACCATTGTCAAAGAGAGGAATCTACACATCTTGGCACAACTTCTAAGCCGCCAAATGGATTCGCCTGATATCTGGGATGTTTCTGCAAACCCTCTGACTTCACAAAGAACCCGGTGAAGTTCAAAACTTTGTCTTCAATCTTGCCTGCAAAATGTGGAATACCTCAGGTCAGTGTTCCCGGCAAATACGTTTGGAATGTATAACTCCCTGGGAATTGATGCCTCATCTTTCTGCAGCTCGAAGCGCTGTAGACAGGACACAGTGTAAGAACTCTATAAACACGAACAATAAGTGCTATGTGAAAAGAATTCCCTTCAAAGACTTTCCTGGATTCACCACTGTGTTTTTTATTGTTGGGTATTTATTTATTTTATTGTCTATTATTTTATGTATTGATTTTTACCTTGTTATGTATTTGCAATCTGTTTTGATCTCTTACAATTCCAATGAATGCATTCAACTGGAATTTGCGTAATGTGCACCCTTCTAGCCGAACCAGGCTGTTTCATTATTAATATCATTTTATTTCCATTGATGTAGAAATAAAATGTATTATTAATAATAATAATAATATCATCCAGCATACCATGCATAGGATAGCCACAGGGGCTTTCAGAAAATTATCAGTCCAGAAAAGCTATATTTTCTGGACTGATAATTTGTTATTAGTGTTAGAAGAAAAATGCTGTTGAACTATTCAGCTAAATCTGAATTTTTTCTTTCCATCTGAATTCTTTCTTTCAGTGAATGATTAAATGCAGAAACAAGCTAAGTGAAGTCGATCCCGCAGGAATCAGATTATGGAAATAATGACAAGTAGGAATCTTGCTTCGATAACATATTTCAAAACACAGAAGTTGATGAAACCTATAAGACAAATATCTTTTTGTGATAATCACTTTTTTGTCATTTGGGAAAATATTCCCTCGCAAAATTAAATATCTGGCAATTTTATGCAGAGTATTCATTGGCGAACTCAGATATATACTGATAGCTCAAAAATGGAAACATCTGTTGGGAGAGAATTAGGTGGCGGATGAGGATAGGAATGCCCCAGAGGATTATTAATAGTCATCTCATCATCATTCACTTTAGTAACATCCAGCGTAGTGCTTTTAGTGAAGTATACTCAGTAAAACACAACAACCCACACACTGCACGAACATATTATTACACACCATTCTGGCCTTTACAGTGCTTTCTGTAATCATCACAGTGTACAAAGACGGAGATGAACTGACGTTCAGGTGCCGTCCTACATAAGATACTATACATGTCTACATTAAGTATATTCAGTAACAGTTATTGTAGTAGTTTCTAAATGCCAGAAAGTCCTGGTCGAGACGCTTTCATGACTGGTTTGGCTTGTTTGGTTTCTTTTTCTTTAAAAGATGGAATCCAGGGTTGTCTGCTTGCCTTCTTGAATTTTGAAATTTAAACTTTTACTATAGCACATGACAGGCATCATTTTAAATTCGTGCCACGATCAGATAGATCAGTATGTGTGAAAAAAAGCAATCATTACGTCAGCATGCTCAAAAGTACACTGGTGTGCAAAACTTAAGGACCAGTCAGATTTTCACCTGTAGCTTCTCATAGGAAAAACATACCAAAGGAACCTCGTGAGGTACAGAATTGATGAAGGAAACAACACCGACACAACAGCGGAAACAAAACGGTACAGAGGGACTATTCAAAAATGGCAAGTAGCACTGGCTGCCATTATACAGATGCATCACTGCCAAAGATGGAACAAAGGAAAGAGGTGGCCTTCAGTAAGAGATATGGGGCCACCCCTTATGTCGATGCAGGCTTTGCACCGCCTATCCACACTTAGAACAATGGTCTTGATAAGTTCTTGCGGTAACATCGTCCATTCCTCTGTCAGCGCCATCTTCAGCTGGTGAATATTTTCTGGTGGGTGTGGACGAGCCGCTAGCCGTCTCACCAGTACGTCCCATATGTGTTCGATGGGATTTAGATCGCAGGAACGGGCAGGCCAATCCATACGAACAATGTCCTTACTTTCAAAAACAATATCAACAGCTGCAGTGCGATGGGGTGTGGCGTTATCATCCATAAAAACGAACTCTGGGCCAATGGCACCTCGGAACAGACGCACATGGGCTAGGATTACCTCAGTACAGTAGCGTGCACCAGTTACAGTACCGCCTTCTAATATCTGGAGTTGTGTACGTCCATCCAAGATAACGCCTCCCCAGACGAGAACACCTCGACGGCCATATCGATCCCTTTCAGTGATGCAAGGTGATCTGTGTGCCAACCTCTCGCCAGATTAGCTGATGTCCAGTCCTTGTGTTCGATGCACCACTGTAAACGGTGTCTCCGATGGGTAGGTGTTAATGGGACACAGCGTATTGGCCGTCGGGCAAACAGTCTACTTTTTTGGAGTCGCTTGGCCACAGTAAACCGCGATATCCTGCGTCCTGTGCAGCTGGTTTTCAATGGATCCCGCTGTCTGGTTTCGGTCCCTCTTGCACTGTACGAGTATATAGTGGTCATCATTGGGCGTTGTTTTTCGTGGACGACCACCACTGGTCCTTCGAACAGCTGTACCTGTCGTTCTGAAGGCCAACCACGCACGTGAGACGATGCTATGGGGGATACCGAACTCTGCAGCCACACTCCTCGCACTTCTACCTTCCTCGAGCTTTCTAATTATTCGACCCCGGGTAAAGTCATCCAGATGTTGTCTACTGGCCATTTTGTTGTCTGTAGTACTGTATGAAACTAATCGAATGTCTGTTAACAATCGTGCTCACCATTCGGTAATTTGCACATAACTGCTGCTTTTATCTGTTTATGAGAGCCCTCTCATCACGATTCAAATTTTTGCAGTGCACCAGCTTTCTACTGAACGGCCACAGGCTGTTTCGTTTGATTTTGTGGTTGTAACCTATAGAAATAGTGTTGGTTCTTAAGTTTTGCACACCAGTGTACTTGTAACACTAGAACTGTGACCCACTTTTGTTAAAAACGAACATAATCGTGATGATTATTATCCACATAATTCTTCTTCAAAAGTCTGCTGTCTAATTAGGTAAGATCTTCATTACTTACAGGCATGCGATTTCCAACAGCTTTTTCACATCGTTGTTTCTAGGTCTTCAAAATGAGCCTTCTTTGCTAGTGTCACTATTTTTCACTGCGTATTTTAGTGTTATCGAACCCCACCTCAAAGCAGCGCCACCTGTGTAATAAAGCCTATTCACTACATCATTGGTGGGCTGAATACGTTCCATTAAGTGAATCGCGAGGTAAAAATCATGATCTAATCCCAGTGCGGTTTATGCCTTTTGTTAGTATTACTAGTGCCGTTGCCTGTATAACTGTTAATTAATTAATTAATTTATTTATATATATATATATATACACGTTTCTCACACACAGGGCACACAGACCCTCCCTAAATAAAAGTGAGAACGCTAGGAGTTACAGAAAATACAAAACATTAATAATCAATTCAAAACTAGAATTAAAATATATACAAAATTTATATTAAGGAAACAGAGTAAGGAGCAAATTCTTATAGATAGATGGATTAAGAGTAAAATCAATATTGTAGTTATTCATTACCCGAAGGAAATGCAACAGAGGACTACCAAGTAAGTGATGAGTACAAGGGACAGGTAGTGAGAAATTAATTTTATAACGAGAATTCAAACGGGGTATAGCGAAAGGTATTTGTTCAAGGAGAGATGGAGAATCGATAAGAGAGTTTATGATATTGTAGACAAAAAGAGACCCATGTAGTTGGCTAGAGTGATTTTGAAACGACCACCAAGAGCTCCATAATTTCGACGGTGAAAGGCAACGTGATTTGATAGCATAAGAATTTAATGAATTTAATTTGAATTCTCTCAAGGCTGTGAGAAAGATATCCCTGTTGTGGGGACCAGATAATATCACAATAATCAAAAATGGGAAGTATAAGCTGCTTGTAGAGAAGAATTTTAACTTTTTCACTTTTGAAAACAGAGGAAGAACGCTTGATTAATCCAAGAAGTTTAGAAGTGTGAGATATTACGTGATCGACGTGGGAAGAGGGATGAAGGTCACATGGAAATAGGACACCTAAATCCTTGAATGTATCAGTACTTTCAATTAAAGAGTTTCCAATATAATAATAAGGACGGAGGGTCTAACTACACGATTCGAGCGAAAGCGACATAATTTACATTTTAACGGGTTTAGAAACAAGTTATTTTTATTGAGCCAGCGTGAGAGAGAATCTTGACAGGACTGGAGTTCATCGCTTTCAGTTGAAGAACAAATAAGTTGGTAAAGTTTAATATCATCTGCATAGAGTTGCCGCTCAACATTAACGAACTGAAAAAAGGTTCACAGATCATTAGTATAAACAATAAAGAAGAGCGGACCCAATCGTGAGCCTTTAGGAACACCTTGCGAAACAGTAAACGGAGTTGATGAAGTACCATCAATTATTACATATAGTTTACGATTTCTAAGCAGTGAATCAAGCAAATCTAGTAAAGGGGATCGTAGACCATAAGATAAGATGACAGATTGAACAGCAAAAGATCGATGTGGACAGGGTCAAATGCATGTGAAATATCAAGGAAAAGCGAATCAATTTGATTTCCTTTGTCCAAATAGCATTAGCAAAGGCACATGAGGCAAGAAAGCAAGCTTATATAGCATCAACCAATAAAAAATAAAAAAAAAAAACCCCTTATTTCACCCATCCACTCGCTCCAAATGTTTGTCAAGTTCTGCCTTGAATCTATTTAAGCTAGCAACTTCTACAACGACAGATGGAAATTTGTTCCAGCAATCAACCATCCGCTAGCTGGAGGCAAACTTTCGCACATCTATCCTACAGCCGTCTTTCCTCAATTTGAATTTATGCCCTCTCAGGCGATTATTCTGAGCAAGAGGAAGAATCCCATCAACATTGAGCTTGCTCAAACCATTCAAGGCTTTATACACCTCCATCAGATCACCTCGCAGGTGTCTAGTCTCCAGACTGTAATTTGCATAACTTAAGCCTTTCTTCGTAAGGGCAACCCTTTGTTCCATTCACTAATCTTGTTGCCCTTCTCTGTACTCGTTCCAACAGCTCTACATCCTTCTTAAAATGAGGCCTCCAGACCTGTATACAGTACTCAAGGTGGGGTCTGACCTTTGTCTCATACAAGGGGATAATCACCTTTTTATCCTTGCTAGAAAACCTCCTGTATATCATTGACAAGACATCATTAGCTACTCTTGCAGACCGTCTGCACTGCTCAGAAAACTTCATATCTGCCTGCCCAATTACCACCAGGTCCTTTTCATTCTCTACCACTGTCAGTGTAGTACCACAGAGTTGATACGTTACTCTGGGGTTACTGCTTCCCATATGTAGTACTTTACATTTGTCAATCTTAAACTTTAGTTGCCACCTCTCAGCCCATCTGCTCAACTTTTCTAGATCCTGTTGCAGCAGTGTACTATCATTAGTGTCATTAACAACCCCGCCAACCTTCGTATCGTCTGCAAACTTGGACATTAAGCCTGATAATACCATCAATATCATTTATAAATACAGAAAACAATAATGGACCCAACATTGAACCCTGAGGGACTCCACTAATAACATTAGTCCACGAAGGACAGTGTCCATTGATTACCACTCTCTGTCTTCTCCCACTCAACCATCCCTTTATCCATAGCAGGAATTTGCCTCAAATGCCACACTGCTCCAATTTGTGCAGCAGTCTTCCATGTGCAACAGTATCAAAGGCTTTTTCTAAAATCCAAATATATGATATCAAAGTAATTCTTTGCATCCAGTTCCTTTGTGACTACATCATAGTATCCAATCAAATTAGTCAGACAAGACTTCCCCTTAACAAACCCATGCTGTGTTCGAGCTATAACTGAAGTCTTGTCTAGATGATCCTGCAATGCTTCTTTAACCAGTGCCCCCATTAATTTCCCTGGAGCAGAAGTTAAACTAACAGGTCTGTAATTACCTGTGTTCCCTTTGTGAATTGAGGTCACATTTGCACTTCTCCACTCCATGGGTACCTCCCCCCGAGTCCAGGGAAGCTCGCATAATTACGGCTTTATCAATTAGCCGACAAAGGAAGTACACGAATGTACTTCCTTTGTCGTCTCCTTTAATATAACTGGATAGATTCCATCCACCCCAGGTGCCGTCCTGGTGTTTATCTTCAGCAATTTCTGCTCCACTTTACTCTCAGTTATTACAATATTATCTAGCTTACTGCCAGAGATGAATACACCTCTGGCATTCCCCTCCCTGAATAACTTCTCATGTGTGAATGTCGATGTAAAATATTCATTTAGTTTGATAGCTACCTGAGCAGGATCATCAACAGTTGAACCATCGATATCAAGTGGACAAATCTGATTCATCCCCTTTCTTCTAGAGTTTACATAAGTAAAGAACTCTTTTCTGTTTTTCTTTGCATCCTTTTCCAAAGATTTCTCGTAATCTGCCTTAGCGTGCCTAACCTTCTTTGTAACTTGGTTATAGAACAGCTTGTATCTATCTTAGGCTTCTGTGTCACATGTTAATTTATATGTATCCCATGCATTTTTCTTCTCTGTCACATGTCTAATTAGTTCATCTGACATCCATTTAGTCCTAAATCTTGAACAATATTTCTTTGTTAGCATGAAAAGCCTAGTAGCGTCCAAGATTAATTCTTTGAATGCTTTCCATTTTGAATTTGCTGTTGGCAACATCATTAGTTGGTTCCACCGTATAGAATTTAAATACTGTCTCAGACCACCGTAGTCACCTTTACGAAAGCAAACACCCTTCCCTTTACCCTTGATGGTAGTTACCTCTTTGAGAAAATCCCACTTCAGCACACTGTGATCACAGACACCTAGTGGTTCCTTTATCTGTAGATTCTTGATGCATGAAGAATCATTATTGATAATCAGATCAAGTGTATTACTCCCACCTTTACGAAAGCAAACACCCTTCCCTTTACCCTTGATGGTAGTTACCTCTTTGAGAAAATCCCACTTCAGCACACTGTGATCACAGACACCTAGTGCTTCCTTTATCTGTAGATTCTTGATGCATGAAGAATCATTATTGATAATCAGATCAAGTGTATTACTCCCTCTAGTTGCCTCCCGAACATGCTGCTTTAGAAAACAACCATCCAATAAATCCACAAAAGCCTTGCTAGTGTATGAGTTACCAACCCACAAATTCCAGTCAATATCCGGGAAATTAAATTCCCCCATTATAAGACACTCTAATTTACTGGCCCACTCTATTTCTCTGCACTATTGCTCATTATACTGATCAGATTCATTGGGCCTGTAACACACACACCCACTCTCATTTTTCCTTTCCCAGTGTTTATGTCACACCAAACAGACCCAACATTGCGTTGTCCACTAACATAAATTGGATGCACTTCCTTAGATTTTATGTGTTTCTTAATTAACAGCATAACCTCTCCTCCCTTCCTGTCCTGTCTATCCTTTCTGTACACATCGTACTCCACAAATTCCAGTTATGCACTGCTTATGTCTGTGTGACACCATGTCTCTGATGTCCCAACAATATCTGCTTTTGATGTCTTGACTAGCACTTCAAGCTCATCGAATTTATTAACTATACTCCTAGCATTGGTGTACATGCAAGTATACATGCACCTGTTTCTACTCTTAGTTACCCTAACACAGCCCATGTATTTACTTGTTCCACTATGACTCCCAGCAGTCCTGGAAATTCCCATTGTCTTGATTTCCAGGCTACTGGTCAATTGCATTTCAATAGAAGTAGTGCAAGAATCACTTTTATCTCTACCAGTGGCTACTGTTAATCTATTAATTCGTGTATCCTCTCAAGCTAGCAGTTTTCCAACCCACCTAACTCTGCCTCGATAGCATCAGCAAATATTCTTGCACCCTTTCTATTTAAGTGTATCCTATACCTGTAGAAGCAGTCTCTCCTGTTAACAATCACAAACCAGGAAAACAAGGGGTAGAATTTTGAGAAAAATTCTACCCCTTGAGCCTTGCACAATCTCCCCAGGGCCGAATTGAAAATAAGTTTGTAAGAAATGAGAAAACAGGGCAAGAATTGAAACAGTTGATTTCCTGGGATGATTATTACTGATGATTATTGATAAAAGGGTGAAGATAGGAACTAAGATATTTATAAAGTAGGAGTTCAAAAATTTTTGCAATGGTATTCAGTATAGTAATAGGTCGGTAGTTATTAGGCTTAGCTTTATCACCCTGTTTTTTATAAATCGGGATGATATAAGCCTATTTGAACGATGAAGGGTAACAGCCATTAAGAAGACAGCAATTGAAGAGATTTGTAAGAACTTAACTACTTTTCTTGAAGAAAAGAGCAGGGAGGGTATCAGGACCAGGAGAAGTGAAATCTTTAAGCCGAGAAATGGCTGAGTGGACGTCATCAGTAGGAACTAATCTATCAAAACTGTCATTACTATTATATTCAAACGGATAACAGGGACTAGAACGTCGCTGTTCGGAAGAACCAAGTTTCGAAAGGTGCATAGCAAAAATATTACTAATACCAAGAGGACAGTTGATAGAGATATTTGAATCATTAATTAGCATAGGAATTCTAGAAGATCTCGATAGCCGTTTGAGATAGGACCACAGTGGTCTCGAATTGAAATTCCGAGTAAGTTCGGCTTCAACTGAGTGAAGATAATGAGAATATTGAGATTTAGTAATTCTCTTAACATGGCGTCTAAGGAAAGAAAATAAAAGTAGCTAAAGTTAGTTTTGAGTTTTAAATACCTTTTTTGGAGGTAATTTTTGCGACGAATTAAATACACAAGCTTGTTCGACATCCAGTGAGGAAAGTTACTACGATTAGCGTAAGAGAATTTGATGAGAACGAACTCAGAAAACACAGAATAAAGGATAAAGTACAGATAATCAACGTAATGATCGATCGATTCAAAATTATAGATTGGAATCCAGTCAAGATTGCCCAGAAATTGATTTAACGAAGCCCAGTCTGTGTGTCTAAATCTAAAAAAGTATCTGTCAAAGGAAGGTTCAGAAATAAAGGAAAGGAAATCTACGACAATAGGGAAGTGATCTGATTGGATGAAATTATCACCCTTAGAAATTGAGAAGAGAATTGATTCATGAATAAAAACTAAATTAAGGTAAGAGGAGTTCCGGGTGGGAAAGTTACAGATTTGAGTTAGGGCATTACTAAGCCAAATGCTGCAAAATTGCTTAGCCAGTGAATTTGGTGAACGATTGGGATCAAAAGCAGTTGGGACATTAAAATCACCCAGAATAAGTAGATATGTTTTTGTCAGAATTTCAAATTTTGTATAAATTATTCTAATATTAATTTAATATATTTTATATATCAAATATTTATATATTTATATGATTTACATAAAATTTTCATTCCATGTATTGCATACACTGGGGTAAAGTACATGCTTGTTAATAAAGTAAGAATGGCTAATCTTGTACAAATACGTAACGGTGTTGTTTTTATTTACTGAAACTTTCTGTATACGTAAATACGCAAACTATAATTAAATATTATTTTCGTTTGCATTTGCGCAACTAATGATAAACTGTAGACCTTTATACGCGGACTAAAATATCTTAGTGGTACAAATTAATGAAACATTCATCACAGCTTTGAAGCATACAACCTGAAATGGCAAATTACTGTTTAACAGAATTAAAGATTTCTATTAAGAAATGTTTAAAGGTGTTATTTTCTTACTGGAAAATTTCAAACAGATGCCTTAGAGCAGGCATGTCAAACTCGTTTTGTAAGCTCTCATAAACAATTTCAATATCAATGGACGTAGGCGAAGTAAAAAGACGAAACTGGAATTCACAGTTTTTGAAATCAGAAAATCTTCTCTCGAACTCCATTTCTAACAACAATTTGTGTATATTCTGTAAATTTTAAGTTAGGTGATTTTAACAACAGAGATTGGCAACTTTTAAACTGAGATAAGTTTTCTTTTTCTATTTGTTTGCTCCAAAGTAATAATTTTTCTTTGAAAATATTAATATTATCAAATAACATTGTAACAATGTGATGTTTTCCTTGAAGTTTAAGATTAAGTTGGTTAAGATGACTTGTAATGTCAGCTGGGAAGGCCAGATCCTTTATCCATTGTACATATTTTAATTCAGTACATTCATAATTCTTTGTTTCCAAGAACATTATGATTTCATCCAGCAGCTCGAAGAATCGTTTTAAGACTTTATAACTCGAAATCCATCGAACTTCTGTATAATTGGGTAGATCAATGTGTTCACTTTCTGTCTTCAGAAATTAAACAAATTGTCGATGATTAAGTTCACGTGCTAGAATAAAATTTATAATTTTGGAGACTTTTTTTTTTAGCACATGTCCGATTTTTAAAACCTTGGAACATAATACTTGCTGGTGAATATGTAATGAAATGCAATGAAAATGTTCGAAATTATTATTACCATGTTGTTTGCATGTTTCTTTTAGTTTTGAAGCGATACCCTTAGTAATACCCGTCGTGGCAGGTGCGCCATAAGTTGCAAGACAAACCAACTTGTTTAATGGTAATTTATATTTATTCAGAATTTCCATGAGTGCACCAAAAATATCAGCTGCACTGCAGTGGTTGTATCATGCATAGGAATAATTTCTAAAAGCTCTTCACTTACTTTCAAGTTCACATCACACCCACGAATAAAAGGCGCCTCCGTAGCCAGGTGGGAAGGAGCAGCAGTGCGTAGTACACGCTTCTTGATTAGACCGGGGTTCGAGCCCGTCACCACCAAGTACGAAAAGGTCAAGGAATAACCACCGTATATGTCGGAGCAATATGGCCTTAGTTGCTAATGCTCCTAAAAAAAAAAACCAAACCAACCACGAAGAAAAACGGCCAGTTGAGCAATATCTGGTATGTCTGTACTTTCGTCAATTGCAATAGAATAATGTTCAAATGTTTATATCGTTGAATTGAGCTGATTTCTTAAATTCTCAGCAATTTCATCCATCCTATTAACTACTGTGTTTCTACTTAAGCTTACACTTTTGAAGCTTTTTACTTTCTCTGGACACAAGACTTCCGCTACTTTAATTAAACATTGACTATTAAAATCTCCTGTAAAAGGTTTTGATTTGCTTGCAATTAAATGTGATAACAAATAACTAGCTTTTACAGCTGCTGTATTTTCCTTAGAAGGTTTGGTAAACAAGTTTTGCTGTTTTTTAAGAATTGATTTCAATTCTAACAACTTACTTTCACGATGTTTCTCAACGTATTTATCATAGAGTTCTTTATGATATGTATCATAATGTCTCCTGATATTGTATTCTTTGAAGACTGAAATAGATTTACTACATATTAAGCACACTATTTTGTGTGCTTAATATGTAGTAATAGTCTAGCTCCCATTTCTCTTGGAAGATACGGCGTTCTTCGATTTTTTCCCCCCTTATTCATAGTGGTATTAGGGTTGACATAATGTTTATTATTTTGCGTCTTTTTTAATTTAATAAAATAAAACACAAAATTAACTGCACACAGTTAAAATTATAATTCACGAATGTACAACTGAGCAAACACTTTGCGGTCCGCAGTACTAGAAGCTGCCGGCGGAGGCTTAAAAATGAAACATTATGTCCTATTTTTTCTCTCTTTTTCGAGCCCTGCATTGAAAATTGCTGAAATGTAAAATTCGAAATAACTTATGTGAAAATAAAAATTAACTTGATTAGTATTTTTTTCCATTTCTTTTAATTAAAAAAAAAAGATTTTCAAGAAATCTCGGCGGGCAGCATGAGGTCCGCTGGCCGCGTGTTTGACATGCCTGCCTTAGAGGGAAGATTTGGTCAGTCAATTAACAGTTATCCGGTTCAGCATATCATATCTTTGCGCCACTTTTATGAAAACGAAATGAAATTACGATTGCGTTCTGTATTGCATTTAACTTTGAAATCAAACATTTTTGGTGACTGAAGTTAATGAGTTCAATGAAAATGCCTTTGAGGAAAGCCTTGTTGAAGTAGGAATTCAGGCAACTATATTCATGTTATTTTATCACATTAATGTCGCATTTGTCGCTCTTAGTTTATCTCGTTGGATACTTTGTAATCAAAAGATATCGCTCGAATGCAAAATTTATTTTAATAGTGAAAGTGGATTTTGTACCTTCAATAAAATGTCATTGATTTATATTGCTATATATTATTTGAACAAATTATATAATCTTAAAATCTAGAGAAAGAATTTTGGGAGTTACCTAATCAAAAAGATTTCCCATTATTTATGCCAAATTTTTCCGAAACTTGAATTTTCTTTGAATGATGTTTGCAAAAACCATAATTTGGGGAAATAATTTTAAATACGCAAATTAATACCATTAACAATATTTTGCCCAACAACTATTATAAAAAGAAAACTGATGTAGTAAAAGAAACACAACCTTAACGTTGAAACAGAGCTACATTTAAGTAATAATAATTTCTTTTCAAACTATTGTAATAAAATTTTTATATTTAATGAATAAATGTATATATTAGTTGTATTACAAATAATTAATCATGTAAAGGATTCAAAATGTAAAAAAAAGTTACGATGAGGAATAAATCACAATTAGTATTAAAACAAATTTTTTTCGTATTGTCTGTTGTGACTTATGTATTAGCATTCCATTTTACAAAGAAAATAAAATAGGTTTACGTTTAATTTTATAAGCATAACTCCCACTTTAGCTTTTCTTAGTTCTGCGCAGCGATGTAGCTTTATGTAGATCTAGTAGATCTTAATCTACATAAAGATCTTTATGTAGATTAAGGTGGTAGATGACTTTCATCAACCGGTGAAATACCACCACTTTGCTTATTGGAGGCTTGAAGTGGTGAAACCCATGTTTAGTCTCTAGAGCAAACTTTCTGGCATTCTCCCCCCCCCCCCCCCCGTCATACTTCTCTTTCAACTCATGCACGGTACTAAATACTATAGGTTTTGATACCTTTCGTGTTTGGGGTTTTCATAAAAAAAAAAAAAAAAATAGTGCCCACTTATGATGATGTCAACACGTAGTAAATAGGCCTTGTATCTAGGTGGTGCTGATCAAAGTTATGATCTACATTAGGACGTGATTTTCCAGCCACTGTTTATTAAGCAAGAAAAGTTTCGTCCCTAGCAAAATGAATCATCAAGATATAGTCTGTGAAGTGTTATGATGCCCTTGATTGTGAGTTTGACCTTGCCCTCAGTTTCAGTGATGAGATTGTGGAATTTCTTTTGCCAATAATAAGCCATCATGCTGCAAACAATTAATCCACTGGCTGCATAATTGTTCTCCTCGGTAGCATAACAACTATTCAAAAATACAGCTCGTGGGAGCCACAGCTGTCTGACAATAAAAAAAACCTTTTCTTCACCGCACCTTTCCATGTACCACACGAAGTACTTAATTATCTGCTTAAGGAAACCCTACCTTGTTATCTAGGCTTTGCGATGGCATTTCCATAGGATGGAGCAGATTTCAAGATGTTTTTTCAGTACTTATGGATTTTTACTTCTCTAAACGAGCAATAGCTATATCTTCTAATCACCATTAGCAGTGCCTGTTAACAAGAGGATTAGCCGGTTCTTTTGAGATCTTAAAGAAGCATTTTGGTACATACACTTCCAATAAAACGGTTTAATTTACATTGGACAATTACTTAGGATCATAGCCTTGATTCGACCATTTTCTTAATTTTTTGTGGCTGAAACTGTGCCAGTAGTCTTTGTCGGCAATATCTATCTCTCCATGCCTTTCCAGATTCATAAATCCACATCGTGTCTGGAATCTGCGAAACATCCACAGGCAGCCTTGAAGCTTTCTTTGTCTCTGCATCAGCCACTCCCAACTCGTTCCCACGGATAGTCCTCACAAAGTGGATTGAAAAGTTGTTGTTGTTGTTATTAGGTTTTAGGAGCATCGAGAACTAAGGCCATTTTGCTCTGTGTATATTGTGTTTAAAATTTGTGTGTTCTGAGTTCGATTTTCTGTTTGCTGGACGAAAAACCACACTTTCCAGAAGAAAAAGCCATGCTACCCTCGCTGGAGACTCACTAACTCAGCCATGTTGTGAAAAATACCCATAAAAATTCCTCACGTCATCGACGGGATTCGAACTCGGGTCTTTTCCGCCCGGTGTGGGGAGGATGGCGATCCTACGCACTGTGCTCCGACAAGGGCGTGCTGAAAAGATCCAGTTTCGAATCTCGTCAATTTCGCGAGGAATTTTTATGGGCTTTTTTCACAACGTGCCTGAGTTAGTCGGTATCAGGAGAGGGTTTAGTGTCAAACAATGCTAACTACAAAATTGCATTTTTGTTTTGAGATAACTTTAGTTTTACTTTATACAAGTAACAATGCATAACATATGAAAACTGTATGTCTCTAGGACTCTACAAGTTAGCTTGAGCATAAGCACATTTCTGGAAAGCTAATAAAATGTCAAATGACTTTTTCTTGATTAATTACGAAAACGTTTACAACAAAATGATTTTGTAGTTAACGTTGTTTGACACTAAACCCTCGACATAGTCAACGAGGAGTTCAGTATACAAAATGGCAGTGTGCCGAAATGTATATAGGGGAGAATGTATCGGGTACATATACACTTTGTTCTTTTATGTATAACCCTTCATCATTATTTGTTAATTTCACATTACCAAGGAAGGTTCACATTAGTTTGGTTCATTTTAACATAATTTCAAAAAGGGGAAAAAAAACAAATTCTGTACCAGGTACATAATATGTCGTGCTCTGAATAGTGTCCTAAGGAAGCATACATTGGCCGAACTGAAGTATTCCACACATGTTAAGGTAGGATCAGGTCCCTCCCGTAAAATAATAGTTTGGTGTTTCCTGTGTAGACGAGTGAATGGCAGGGTGGTAAGCTGCAACCACTAATTGTATACAGATATGCCAGTCTGACTGAGTGGTATTGGCTATGTGTGACAGAATTGCTGCCAGCATCTTATTTAGGCATTCCACCTTGGCATTACAATGGGATGGAATGCAGTTGTTTGAAGCTTCTTAATTCCAAGACGTTTGCAAACATTTTCCATTAGCTGGTTGCAAAAATTACTACTGCTGTCTGTTAATAGGACTTGTGGAATTCCATGTCTTGCCACAATAAAATTAACAAATGCAGTTGTGACTTCTTCAGCCTTTTGTGTCTTCAAAGGTAAAACCTCTCCATACCTAGTGAAACAATGCACCATTACTAACAAGCATTTATCCCCCTCGAAACTGATGGGTAATTGTCCAAGGATGTCCATACTCACTCTGTACGAAGGCGTTGACTCAGAAGGAACCCACATCTGTTTTGTCTTTGGATTATATCCTCTTCTCTTCAAACACGAAGCGCAACAGCTCACATAGTTTTTGATGTCACTATACGTATTCACCCAAAAGAAGTCTTTTCGAATCCACTGTAAAGTTTTGTCAAATGCCTGATGCCCACTTTGCAGAGCATCATGGCATGCCTTCATGATTTCCAATTTTAGTGAGTCTGGGATGATTAATTGCTCTTGAGGCCTGTCTCTAGTAGATTTTGCATCAGGAAGAGTGTAGTGATATAATATTTCATTGTTCAGGTAGTATAAATGTTGGATCTGCACTAAACATTAAGTATTGCTCTCGAATTGTTAATTAAAGGATTTAATTTGTTATCTTCCCTTTGTAATGGGGTCATAAGATTTTAGTGGCAGGTTTTCACATTAATAAGGCTTCTAAAGAGATTCCAGTTGATAAAGGCACAACTGTTTTTGTAACATTTCTCTTGCTGGGATTAGGCATAGCATCTTCCTCTAATACTGGTCGAGATAGGAAATCCGCATTTGAGTGTAAATGACTCGGCCGATATTCAGCTGAGAAATCATAATCTTGGAGCATCAAATTCCATTGAGTTAATCGAGGCGTGGGTTCTTCAGTTGCAGTAGATATTTCAATGTTGCATTGTCTAAAATTATGACAAACTTCCTTGCATATAAGTAAGCTCTGAACTGTGAGATCGAAAACACAAGAACCAAGCTCTCCTTTTCAACAGTGCTATACGATTTCTCAGCCTATTTCAACAATCTATTTGCATATGCAATTGTTGGCTGCCTAGAGCCATTTTCTGATTGTTTTAAAACTCTGGCAATCGTATAATCACGTGCATTCGCTTACATAGATAGGCTTAGAGAAGTCTGGATAGATCAGTAGTGGTGCTGATATCAGAGCTGTTTTCAACTTTTCAAACACAGACTGTTGTTTCATTCCAAAGAAAAGATGTATCTTTCTTTGTGAGGTTGGTTAATGGTCAAGATACTTCTGCATAGTCCTTAATAAACTTTCTATAAAATCTATTCATTCCTAAGAATCTTCTCACCTGTTTGACTGGCTTAGGCCGTAAACAATTCTTCATAGCAGCCACATTCTCAGAATCCAGAAGGACTCTATCTGAACTAACCCAATGTCCAAGATAAGTTATCTCCTGCTTCAACAATTTGCATTTGGATGGCTTAAGTTTGAGGTCATATTGTCTCAAGCATTGGAAGGCCATTTTCAATTTTCTCATGTGCGTTTTGAGATCCATGTTTGCGATAATTATATTATCCAGCAAAAGATGGACTCTTTTCTTTGATCTTGAAGAACAATAGCCATGGTTCTCACAAACATTCCTGGGCTTTTTAACCCGAACTGCAATTTCTCAAACTGATATAAAGTGTGCCCCATCTTAAAGGCTGTTTTCTCCTTGTCTGCAGTGTGGACCAGAATCTGCCAGAACCTTGACTGAAGGTCAAGAGTGCTACAGTAACGTGCTTTTTCCTACTTAGGCTAGGTGCATTATAGCCTAAGCTGCTCTTGCGCCAATAGCTTTTAAACAACAACATAACGTGGATTTCACAGAATATCCAAAATTTCAGTTATCTGAGGGACTGGAAAATTGTCTGCAACACTTTTAGCGTTGAGCTTACAGAAATCAATACGAAGAAAACCAAACCATTTACAATTGGAGCTGAATATGATGACACACTCAGTGAAATTATGCCTGCATCCAACAATTCATCAACCTGGTTTTCAACTTGTCGTTGCAAGGCATAAAGTGTGTGATAGGCTCTTTGCTTGATTGGAACACTGTCTTGTAATTTCATTGTGTTGCACTATGGTGGATCTACCCAATTGGGAAGGAGATTTGGCAAAAACATCTCTGTACCTATTTAGTAACCTAACCAGTTCTTGGCGTTCAATGACAGTTAAATGGTTCAGTTCGAAATCTTCCATTGTCACAGGAGACGATTTCTTAACATTCCTTTACTCACCTGAAAAATTAATCTCTTGCATATTAACTCATTCTGTTTTTGCTAGCACCATTCCCGCTGTGAGGTTCAGAAGATTAGTTGACGTGTTCGCCACAAACTGCAACTTTTCTGTCATTGAACAACTTATCCAAAGAATTTCTAACTTCTAACTCGTTACTACCCCAGTTATAGTTGGGCTTTGCTAGAACCAATTATCCTGGATAAAATGTGTTTGCACATTGAACAGTCAATACCGTTTCTGTGCTAGGTGGAATAATGAGTTTTGAGGTTAATTTTCCAACACAGGGTTTTTGATCACCCATGATTCGTTCTCTCACCCCTATTTCTCTTATGCAAATCCCAAGTGGTACAGATTTTAAAATTCTTTTCCCTGAGTCTAATATAAAAGAAAAAATTTCGAACCTAGGATCAGTTGGTAACACGGACTCGACCTATCTAAATCCACAAAGGCATCAACTGTGAATGACTTCCCATCTAATGCTAGCTTTACAATGATTTTTGTGTCTAGAAGTACTACATTTCTGGCAATCCCACATACGGTAACGTTGGGAGACCTCTGCTTTAAAGTCCTATCATGTTTAATTTTGACAAAAATTTCAGTGCCAAGCAGGGTAATTGATGCCCCGCTATCAACGAGAAACCTTGTTTTTATTCCTTGTATTAACCCTTCTACCAATGGTAGGGTAGGTCTGTGTCATTATCTGCTGTAAAACGCCGTGTTCTGCTCTATTTCCCCGAATATTCTCTTGAGAAAACCTTTGTTGTCAACTTGGCCTATCCCTAAACTGCCAACACGAAGAACTCCTCATGTGATTTTTCTGTCTCTGATTTGTCCCCCTAGGTTGCCTATATTCTACATTATTATCATATAACACTTCCACAGGTCTTGTGTTATAAGTATTTGACTGTGTATTAACTGGAAAGTAATTATGGGACCTGCTACAAAAGGACCTCCTAACTTGTGGGGAGGGAGGGAGGGAGTGTATTTGTTTCTGGGTACTGTTCTCCCCCTGGTGAAAAGGCTTTTGAGATGGCGTGTGATCTTTCGACAAAACAATCTCTCCTCTCCCTGCCTTGAGGTGTCTGAAACAATGATTGTCTCCCACTGTGACTGACATCATGAAATCTCACCTGGTTTCTTGTGCGCACGTATTGTTTATAAATAGTTCTCCCCTTGGAGCCATAAACAGGGATGGTCTCTGCTCTCCTGTTCATTAGATAGTTAGTGTGAATTATTTAGATCATTTCTGATCTGGTCTAACTGAAAATTAATTTCCATGGCATATTTTTGAAATTCTTCATTAAGAGAAGAGATGTCTTTCTAGACTGTTCACCTCCTTGTTATTTGCTAATACCGCTTGTTTATCATTATCAATGATACTGTTAACTATGTTTATAGTAGCTTTTTGATTAGTTTGCATTACTTTTTCATTGGCCTCTTTGCAAGATGCTACTTCCAATTACTGCTGAAAGGTATTTGGATTCTGGGATAAGACTAAATGCTTCAATTTCACATTTAATCCATTTAAGAATTGAGTTAAAAAAGTTTGATCCCTTGGTGTCAATATTTCTGGTGTCTCCTTTTCCATCTGAAAGGCCATCCTGCACAGGTTCTTTAATCGTGAAGCAAACTGAATAACCAATTCTGTCAGTTCTTGTTTAGCCATGCCGAAGCACTGTAGTTGTGTTATTAATGGAATTGGTTTCAAAATGCTTTACAAAGTAATTTTTCTCTGCTCTTTACTCGAGCGAATGTGAGAAAAATTCTGTTGCGGCACCCCCCCCCCCGGAGTCTAAACTTAATTATTGCCAACTTTTCTTTGCCTGACCAATTTGCGATTTCAGCCATTGCTTCCAATGTTTCGAAGAACTGAGAAATCTGAATTTCCTCTTCCGATCTGCAAAACATTGGTATTAGATTGACGTAACCCACAAGTGGAGCTGGATTGGCCCTTGCTTGTTCGGGAGATGGCTCTGGTTGGGTTGCAAATAATGGTTCTGATATCGCTAAGCTCCCCCATCTAAATTCTGACCATCCATTTTCTGTGGAGTATTGTTATCTTACTGTTATTTGTTCAAAAGCTATCTTAAATCTACAATATAATCCTCCCAACTTAGATAAACTGCTTGTGTATTGCAATTTGCAAACAAGTATTTCAAACAATAATAATAACCATCTTATACTATAGAGCACCCTTTTGAAATTCTCAAAACATGTATACCAACACAGTAACAATACTTAAAAAAACACAATATAAAATACTCATGCTAGCAACAAGCAGAAACCTTAATTTAACTTCCATTTAACTTTTAGTGAGTAGTGCCTAAATTGTGCTACTTAGTTAATGGAAAAAAAATGCTACTTCTTGCTATGTACACTCAAACAACAATAATAATGACAATACAAATACACTAATATCAAATATAGAAAATAGAGAAATAATATAACATTCTTCTCTCTGCTAACCTCTAAAAACACCAGCATCTGTATACCATTATTTTAAGTTTGTCTGGGTTCATTGGATTGCTATATTTGCCTAGAACTATGGCACCCTGATACTAGTGTATAACTTTTTATTCAGGTGTTGTGAAATTTTACCTCAGCTTAATCCCAGATTCCATTTTTGTTACCAGTCTTGCTTTTCATCCTACTCACAGAAAATAATTTTTGTTCTGAAACTTATTTTTTTCATCATGGTCACGGAAACCATTTTGTAGTGGATCTCTCTCTCTTGTGATGTTTGGTGCTGCTTTGTTTTTCCCCCCTCTACTTTTGGCCATATTACTTTTCCTATGGTACCTTTATTGAATGAGATGATTGTCCGGTTAAGACTTAGTCTCAGGCCTCGGTGGTCTGGGTTTATAGACCCTTTACCACTGCAGCATTTGACTTTCATTGTGATTAAGTTGAATAGTCACCAAGGCTTGTTCAACTTCGCATAACCCTTTACTGGTTTGTACTTGTTTCTTCTGGTGTGTTAAGCGTATTTGCAGTAAGAATGAGACATGAAATAACAAAACAATATTTATTAAGTGATAAACATCTATACAGTACATTTTCACCCTACCTAATTATTAATGTAAATATATATATATACTGTATATATATTGCTTCCAGGTATACGTTCATATTAACAACATGAATTTGTTTAGGGTTATAATATTGTATTAACCAACATTTTTATGGCATACTAAATTCTATCGTCTCTGGAACTATTCGTTCATTAGTATTGTTGTTTGGCATAGTACTATTAGCTAACAAGCTACAATGTTCACAAACACATCAAGATAGAACAGAAGATTGGGTAACAGAAGGATCTTAGGCTTGGTGTTTTGATCACCCTCTATTACACGTTCTCATTACTTTAAACTATCTTGCCTGTATTCTAATGTGAATAATTTCACCCCCTCTAATTTCCTATTCTAACAGTACCTTGCTGTAAGACTCCTGTGTAACCCAAACCATGCGAGAAATTTCCTTTCATTGTTAAATTAACAGAGTATAAATATTCAGGAAGGAAGCATTTAGTTTTAGCTAGTTATTCTATTGCATACATTTTCATTCACACTAAAGAAACAGTTTGCTTACCAGGCTGAAACTTTTGTTTCAGCTTCTCGATCTTTCTTACTGCTTCAGCTACTGCAACCCACTGGAACGATCCTGACTGCGAGTTCCCCCCTACACATCGCAAAGAGCCCTCCTCCTTTTCTTCTCTTTCTCTCCCCTTTTGGTGACTCCCAGAACATTTTATGTACTGTGGTTCTCCCGTTCTACGTCACAAAGATAGAGTCACCCAAGAAGCACATTTGCTTTAAACATTACCTTTTTTGGTAATCGTCCCGTGAAACAACTCTCCGTCCCGTCTCCACCGCGGCAGTAAAACCCCTTTAAGTACCTCTGTGGGCATGAACTCGGGAACCCTTACTCTCCTTCCATCCATGCTGTTGAGAGCCATGCCAGAGCGTGTTAGAGCGAGAAGTTGTGCAATATCCTGTATACCGACACTTTCTCCCTGGAAAATATGATTTTCTTCTCTTCATTAATTAACACCATGGATTCTAAATGAATATGGTTTTGTAATTTATCCTACATATCCTAAGATAACGTATTAACATTTAATAATTAATTAGTTCTGCCTGTTTATCGGGGAATGCGAGGATTCTCCTTTTTACAGTGCGTGATCAAGAGCATTAGGCTCCTTAAACTTGAAGCAGTCTAAGGAGCTCAGTAGAAAGTGTTGGAGCCAGGTCACAGAGGTCCAGCAGAGGAACAGCAAAGCATGCAGGTTTATCAGTAACCTGCATCATAAATCTGTGTGCAGGTTTATCAGTAGAACAACTCAAGGATCTGTGTGCAGGTCTGGTCAGACTCGCAGATCAGTTATAAGAACAGCAGAAGGAGCTATGTTCAGGTCCAATCAGAGACAGATGTCAGCCATAAGAAATAGATGGCACCATCAGGGACTGCCATTAGATAGTAGTCCTTAATGTGCAAAGCAGTATTAAGAACTGCCAGTAAGCAAGGGCATTAGGAACCGTGCACAAGAAAGAGCAGTGAATAATTAAGAGCATTGAGAGCAGTGCGTAATCAGCAGCATCTTTAGCAGTTCAAAGGCAGCACAAGGAACTGCGAACGAGCAAGATTAAATGAGTTCAAGAAAACCATGAAGGACATAAAACAGCGTCAAAGCTACTAAGCCAGCTGTTTCATTACATAGCACGAGGAGCTGTCTTTCTAATGTTCATCACAGTTATTATTATTATTATTAATATCAATTTATTTCCGAAGAACTGTCCTTTTACAGCTATGCAGCTAGAGGACATGAGTTATATACAGAGAAAAAAACATAAAATACAGACATATGCATTGCATACAGAGCCAGATACAATATACGGCCTTAAACAGCCACTGGTGAAGATACAAAAACATAAAGTTATAAGAAATACAAAAACATAAAGTTACAACAAGTACAAAAACATAAAGTTACAACAAATAAAAGTGCATCCGGATACATCGAAGCGTGGATATTGCGGTATCACAGAGTCCACCTAGAGCTTGACTAAGGCATACATGTCTGCAAGAATGGAAGATCTGTAGGTTCTGTCCTTGCAAAGTTTCTCAGCGTCTATGGCTAATCTGTTAAATATTTGGAAGGAGTTGTGTGGAAACATGTTGTCCAAAGAGGACATGCTACGCAGCTTCGACCTGTATGGGGAGGTGTTGGACTGGCATCTTCTACTGTCGGACGGTCTGGCGATGATATCCCAAATATCGGGTGACTTCAGTTTTCCGGATAGAAGCTGAGAGAGGGTAAGAAGGTTCCTAGAGATGATGTGATACCTCCAAGGAAGCGTATTAAGATTGGTGACCAGAACAGATTTTGAGATTGTAGGTGTTAGCCCAGCAACCCTATTTAGCCATTTCAAGATCCAGAATTCCAGGGAGAGGAACCTGGCTTGGTATGATGAGGGTGCTGAGGACCATATAGTCGAGGCATATAATGGAATTGGGAAAATACAACGAAGAATGTATTTGATGATAAGGTCCGGGTTATGGAAGTTGGAGATCTCTTGTTTTACTGCCCATAAAGCCGAATATGTTTTCGTTCGAGTGGCATTAAAGTGAGGCAAGAAGGTGAGGTCTTTGTCCCAGATGATACCCAAATCTTTATGTTGGGTGACTTTTTTAACTGGAGAATTCGCAATAATGATGTCCACCTCGTTGGTATTTTTCTTCTTAGTGATAGAGAGTTGTGCAGTTTTCTCTTTATTAATGGAGAGCCCAATCGCATGAAGGTAGTTTTCCAGTTCATGTAGCTGTCGGTTGGAGCTCACAGTAATAGACTGGAGAGACTGGGGGCATTTTGTGATGACGGAGAACTTAATATCATCTGCGTAGGTGGTAAAATTAGTACGGTTTGATAGGAAGGGTTCTAAAGATGCGGCGAAGAGGGCGGCAGAGAGAACGCCCCCTTGGGGGAGCCCTCTGGAGCAGAGAATGTGGTGATTATGGTTTTGATTTCTGATCCATAGGATCCTGGACTGAAGGAGTTTCCTAAGGAGAACTAAGATGTTGCCAGAGATTTTGAAATAGTTGCACAGTATGGTACATAATGCATGGGTGGACAGATTGTCAAAGGCCGCCTTAATGTCAAGAAACACAATATCCAGTTGCTCTTTGTTGCTTAAGGTACTTTCAATTCTGAACAGTGTGTCCAAGTGGTTGGTGATCGTGGAACGTCCAGGTAGTACACTATGGAGGTATGGAGGTTTGTGGCCGAACATGTGATGGATGAGAGCAGGAAGTATGGCTCTTTCCAAGATTTTGAGAAAAGTGCATCCTACAGAAAGTGGTCTGTAGTCATTAGGCAATTTTGGGTTAGACTTTTTTGGAACTGGAGAAACATAATATGTGTTCCAGATAGCAGGGTAAACTCCTGTTACGAGGACGGAATTGAATGCATCAAGCAAGAGATCAATGATATATACACTGCACAGTTTAACCATGAAAATAGGGAATCCATCCGGGCCAGTGGTAGACTTGTTGGGAAGACTGTTGATGACCTCAGTAAGGCGTTCCTTTGTGATGGCTATTTTATCCAGTGATGTCTGGTTAGCTGGTGGATTAACCCGAATAAAGGGGTTTGGGGCAGATAGGGGCTTAGTTGCGAGCGAGTTAGCCCATGCAAGGAAGGTGTCAGTGGACATGGGGGACTGTTGATTCTTGTTGGTGAAGATTCTTTTCCCAAGTTTCATTCTGTGTGCAATCCAGTCATTCTGCGCCTTCCTCCGAATGCGTAGGAAGCGTGCCCGATGTTTTTTATAGAGATGGTAGTCGGCTAGATCCCGTGTTTTTTGCCATTTCCTGTATAGTTTCTGTTTCATGATGAAGGCGAGTTTTGCGTCGCTGGTAAACCAGTTCTTGGTCCTGGGAGACAGGCGTACAGATTTGGAGGCCCCTTCACAGGCGATGTCTTTTAACAAGTTTGCTAAATTGGTAAGCGTTTGATCAGGATGGCTAGCAGCAATTTTTTTCCAGTCTGTAGCTTTTAGTCTTTGTAGGATGATTTGAGGTTGCATATATTTTAATGAGAAGATCTTGAGTTGGGATTCTTTATGGTCATGCTGTTCAAGTTGTCGGGGAGAACATAGACATTCACTATCAAAGGAAATTGGGAGGTGATCTGATGCAAACTTAAAAATCGGCGTTGTGAGAGTAAGATGGTCAAGGTTATGAAATAAGAGGTCTAGGTTTTGATGTCGTCTTGTAGGTTGCGTATGGGTTAGTCTAAGGCCTAGAGATGAGAAGGAGCGTACGACGTCCTTCAAAGCAGCTTCGTGTCTTGGGGAAGGCATGTTGAAATCTCCTAAAACAAAGGTGAGCATGTGAGGCTTGAGGTGGGTTATAATCCAGGTAGTTAGCTCATCCCTTGTGTCGGGATTATGGTCCATTGTATTAATGGCCTTCGTACCATTTTTTTGAATAGGTGCGCTCGATAATGGATCCAAATACTTATATGGATCTTATCTTATCTTCTTTCACGGATTAGGCGATCCGCCTGTTCCGATCTCAAAGAGGTCTGCCCATCTTTTCTTCGGTCTTCCTCTGTCTCTTTCCTTTTGCTCATGTGTAAGCTAATTTAGGGAATCTATTATCTTCCATTCTTTCTACATGTTCTTTCCATCTTTGTCTATATTCTATTATTTTTTCATTAATTGAGTAAATCTTTAATTCCTGTCTAATATTTTGATATTTTATCCAATTTTGTACATCCTTAAACATATCTTAAAAATTTCATTTCTACAGCTTGTATCTATTAATGTCTCTTTGTTTCGGTATCCATGTTTCAGAACCATAAAGAAGTGTTGGTATTGCTATTATTTTGTAAAATTTCAATTATGTTTCTTTCCTTGTTTTCTTAGCCAGAGTTATTTTTGAAATTTCTGGTTCATATTTTCTTCGACATCATATGTTATATCACATCCTAGATATTTAAAATGTTTTACTTCTTCTAATATTTTATTGTCTATAACTATCTTTTTTGTTCTCACGGTATTTTTTCTCTTATAAGCCATTGTTCTAGTTTTCATTGTTGATATTTTAACTTTATATTCTTCTGTTATTTGGTTTAATTTAAATACTGCTCTTTGTAAATTATCTTCACTATCTAGAATAATTACTTGATCATCTGCAAATAACAGTGTATTAATCCTACTCTTTGTATTTAAATATATACCTGTATTAATTTCTTCTTTCTATTTACATATCATATCCTCGATAATTTGTTAAAAACCTTGGTGACAAGCTACATCCCTGTCTAACTCCTTGATTTATTATACTTTCTTCTGTTAATTTATTACCTGTATCTATTACTATTTTTGTTCCTTGATATAAACTCTGTATTATTTTTGTAAGATGCTTTGGGTATCCTTTATTACTCAATATGTCCCATAGTTTTCGTCTGTTTACTCGATCAGATGTTGTTTTATAATCTATAAATGCTAAATGCGTTTCTAAATTAAACTCTTTTCGTTTTTCTATTATTTGTTTTAATATAAATATATTATCTGTACATGATCTTCCTTTTCTGAATCCTGCCTGTTCTTCTATTAATATTTCATCAGAGATGATTTTAATTCTATTATTTATTATTTTGCTATACATTTTATATAATGTATTTAGTATGCTAATCCCTCTATAATTCTTTGTATCATTTTTATTTCCTTTTTTAAATATTGAAATAATTTTTGCTATCTTCTATTCTTCTGGTATTTTATATTGTTCCCAACATTTATTAAATAAATTTAGTATCTTGTCTTTTAAAAAACTTCCTCCATACTTGATCAGTTCTGCATTTATACCATCCATTCCTACTGCTTTCCTATTTTTTGTAGCTTTCAATGCCTTTTTCCAATTCTTTCTTTGTTATCGGATCTATGTCACTAACTGCGTCTAACTGTATCTCTTTTATTTGATATGTTGGGTCTTTCCACAATTCTCCATAATGTTTTTTTCCATTGTTCTTCCTTTATTATATTTATTCTTGAAGTGTCTTTCTCTGTGCTATTCAAGTGTTTCATCATTTTATATGCCAAATTTTGTCTTCCATGAACATCATGTTCTGTTGTGCTTGTAAATCTATCCCACGGCTCTGATTTAGCCTTCCTCATTATATCTTTAGTTTTATTGCGTTCTTGATTATATATGTCTTCATCCTCACTTGTCCTGTTTTGTATATATTTAAGATATTTATCTTGTTTGTCTTGTACTGCTTTAGCTATTTCTTCATTCCCTATCTTTATCCCCCCCCTCTTCTTATAGTTTTTCCTGAATTTTCCTAGTGTCTCTTTTGCTATCTTTTGAATTATATTTCATATATTATTCCATTCTTCTTCTATTTGTTCTCTCTCTGATGTTTTACTTATTTCGTCTTTAATCCTTTTTTTTCATATAAATTTTGTATACTTTCTTCTTGAAGAAGATATACTTTATAACCCAACTCCTCCTTCCCCTGTTTAATAGCTTTTTCTCTTCTTCCGTTTAGCCCATAACTCTATTTTTGAAGCTACTAAAAATGATCTGAATTAATATTATATCCTCTAAACACCCTAGTATCTCGACATTGTTTTTTCTAATTTTTGATTTACTATTACATAGTCTATTATTGATTGTGTACCTCTTGCCGACCATGTATATTTATGTATATCACGTTTTCTAAAAAATGTATTATCTTTAAATTATTAAATGTTGCAAAATCTCTTAATTTATATCCATTTCCATTTACTTTATTTTCTCCATAACAACTCATAATATTTTTTATTGGCTTATTCCCTACGCAAGTATCATAATCCCCAAAAATAACTACATGGTCCTTTTTTACATTCTTATCTAGTTCTTTTTGTAAGTCTAAATAAAATTTATCTGTTTCTTCCTCTTTTCCATCTTCTGGAGCATAAATTCCAATTATACATAAATAACCTCTGGCTAATTTAAATCTTACTGTTATTATTCTATTATTTATAAATGTGTAGCTCTATATTTTGGTTTTCCATTTCCGATCTATTAATATTGCTACCCCTCTACTAGCTCTTTCCTTTTGATCTACTCCACTGTATATCATTGTATAATAATCATAATCTTTCGTACCTTTTAATTTTTCTTTGTTTGTGTTATTACTGCTATATTTACTTTCTTCTGTTTTAAATGTTTAAGTAGTTCGACTTCTTTATATTCTAATCCTCCTCTTATGTTCCATGTTACGATATTTAAAATGTCCGTTATTTCATTTTGTTTCCTTTTCCCAGTCCGTGTCGCGTCCCTTTGTCCGTCCGGTTTTCCTCTTTGAGCTTTATGAGTTTTTATTTTTTATTATTTTATTTATTTTTTTTTAACCAGCCTCCCGCACAACCTCTAACCTGGAGGACCAGTATGTATATGGATACAACGTTAAAAAAAAAAAAAAAAAAAACTGATTAGAATAAGATAGAAGTTATCGGGTGCAAAGCAACATTCATTGATTTCTTCATTTTAATATATACATATAAAAGTACAGTAGTATAATTTAAAACAGAAATTCATTTTCTGGTTATTGAAATGCGCCCTTTATATCAATCTGGTGTAACGAGAAAAATTTGAACATTGACTTATCAAAATATAGTGTCCAGTTAAAATTTGTTGTTTTATCTCGAAAAAAAAAAAAAATGATGTAAATAAGTTCAGAATTTAGCGAGATAAAATTTACTTTCCATTAATTTTTTAATAAGAATTTGACTGAAGATGCAGGGGGAGGCGCTTTTGAATTCAAGTCTTTGCTCCATATGTTAAACGAAATTTAATTTTATCTCTCATCTCTCTCCTACAGTTGTTTCCATATTATTTGAATTCTTCTACTTTTACGACCGTGTGTTTTTGATGTACCTCTGCATGAGCTCTTTAAACCAGTAAAATTCGATTAAGCTGAGCGTGTTCCCACTTCCGGGTTTTATTTTGAACACAATAGCAAGTAATAAGGCCACCAGGCATTTGTTTGCTTTATTTTGAAACTTTTCAGAATAAATTTTACGAATAATTTCGTCCTTTCTGGTTTATTGACCCAAGTTTTGCAATATTATGATTTTCATTCTGTACCAACTTTAAAAAAAAAGAAAAAGAAAAAAGGGTAATTTAAGTTAAGCTATTAAAGGCAGCAGCTTATGAAAACAGGCAGGCCTTTGCATTTGTTGTCGCATTCTCTCAAAGCAATAATAACGATGCCTCGCGGTCATTGTACTTCGGTAGTGAATGATACTCAACAGTTTCCACATCATGTAGCACTTAGTACAGTAATTTTAAGTTTTCTTTTTATTCATTTCTTTCTCTTACGTTTCTCTACAGCGGAAATTATAGTTTAATTTTCCCCACGATAGCTACCACTGCGGCGATTATATACAGTAAGGATGACTGGAAATAAAAGAGCAATAAATGCAAGCGGATCTGAGTATTAAAAAGAAGCTCGATTGGGATTTAGATCTGCAATGAAAGCGTTTAGAAGAGTTTACAACGGTAGTTAGAGCACGACCGGAATTAAGGGAAAATTCTGTTTGAATTCACAATTTAATAATTTTTTTTATTACTTTCACTGTACTTTTAATCTTCTTATTTGATACTGAATGTCTTATTTATTTTCGTGTGTTATACTGTACTTGAAGATTATATTTTGCTGTTATACTGTACTTCGAGATAATATTTGCATTATACTGTACTGTAATTGTAATATAATAGTGACGCTGTAATGTAATTTCAAGAAGTTTAAGGATCCATTTACAGGTTTTTTTTTTTTTGTTTGTTTGTTTTAAATCATGTTTAAAGGAATTATTCTTGGGGTATCGCTTACACTGAGTGGCCTAACTGCTAACGTACCAAAAAAAGAGAAGCTTTCGACAGTTACAACAGCTACTTGGAATGTAATTGATGTTACATTCCAAGTAGCTGATGTAACTGTAGATCCCATACTATTCCGACACGTTTTAGCTCTGGAAGCTCACCACTGTTTGGGGGCCATCGTGGGTAGCACAGGTGGTAGAATCGCCGTCCTCCCCACACCGGGTGGAAAAGACCTGAGTTCGAGTCCCGTCGATGAGGTGAGGAATTTTTCTGGGCATTTTTCACAACATGACTGAGTTAGTCGGTCTCAGGCGAGGGTAGCATAGTTTTTCTTCCCAGAAACTCGGGTTTTCTGTCCGACAAACAGAAAATCGACCACAGAAGACACGCAATTTACAGACAGCATATACGGACAATATGGCCTTAGTCGCTGATGCTCCTAAAACCCTGCAACAGTAACAACCGCGGATTGAGAATCACTATAATGAAAATCACTCTAATCTTTGACGCTTTCTTGTATGCCACTAGCAGACAGCACAGATAAATTCTGTATAAAGCTTCACGTTGCATAAGGTTACTTCGTCAATCAAAATCGAAGACTATTGACTCTCTGAAAAAAGATGCATGCACACATTTTCATCGCAAATATATAATTACTCACTTCTTTATAACTGAACTTAAATTTTTTGAGTACTTGATGGGGCTATCTGGAGAATCTAGTATGAAGCCGGCTACACCTGAACAATTAAAGAATAACATTAAACAAGATGCAGCAAAGCACCTTGTTTAATGTTATTCTTTATATCAACGGTTACATCAGCTTCGCACCTTCCGATGTACCCGTTGATCCCAACGGTTACCTTTGCCGTGCTGCAGTGAATCAAGCCTAGAAGCAAAAGGTGGCAACTTGAACATCTGTGCTAGCTCACAATTTGTCAAAAATATTGCTTCAGTAGACGTTCAGTAAACACTGGCGTGCATATATTTTGTTTTTTCCATATCTGATGTTTCTGGGTAAACTTTTAATGATTATTCTGAAAATCCAAACCATTTTTACTTGTCACGTACAGAATATATATCTGAGAAAAACAGTAAGAATGGTTTAAATAGATACACATTACATGTCTACGCGATAAGCGTGAACGTGTAATGTATACTACTTCCTTTTTGACTGACAGGTATAGATGTGCTCATAGGTGTTTAGACATGTCGAGACCTGCAAGTCACAACTATAAACCTGCAAAGTGTTTATTCTGCTTTCAGCTGTTTTCTGGTGCAGTCGCGCGATAAGTAATATTCTGCTTTTAACATGATTTTCATATTCTGTGTCTTAGATAAATGCAACTCGTGGTTATGTAAATAATCCAAAAACCAATCGCATATTTTTTTACATTTGCGGTAACTATGTTGTGGCGAAACAAAGGAAGGATATACATTCATTTATGAAAAATTTATATATTGCATATGTTGGAATTAAATTAGGTGACAAAGATAAAAGTTGGGCCCTCACATAAAGTGTGTCGACATATGTGGAGGGCTTGCGATTGTGGAAATGTGGAAAAAAGAAAGCCATGAAATTGCCATTCCCATGGTGTTCATTTAACCCGTAATCATATTATTAAGGATTGCTATTTTTGTTTCTTCCATGTACTGTATTAGGTTATAATACAAAGAACAAGCAGAACATTGTGTATCCCAATAACATTACTTCAACTGCAAGACCAGCAGCACCCCATGAACATGAACTACCGGTAACACCTCCAACAATTGTTCTTGAACATATGCTATCAGATCTCGAATCTTATATTGCTGATCTAAATGATGACATTTGCTATTTCTGTGGTATCATATTAATGACTACTACTTTTGTTCCAGTAATATAACAGGTTATAATGCAAAGAACAAGCTGGGTGATAACACAGCGTGACATCAAAAATTTAACTAGTTTGAATTATTTTTGCTGATTTAAAATCGGAGCAAGAGAACAATTTAATGTAAGTTGTGCGTGAACTTAAAAAAAGTTTCTGTTTATACTCCGGCACAACAACCAAGTCAGTAGAGTTTACAATAAATCATCAATACAAATATTTATCGTACTTAGTAGTCACGGGCTTGAACCCCGGTCCGTTCAAGGAACGCGTAGTTATGCACTCTCGCTCCTGACCACTGGGCTACGTCAGGCCTAAAGCAATGAAATATGCACGCCTGTGCTTAAGTGAATGCAGAAATTGGACTCAGTGATTCTGAGTCCAATTTCTTTAAAAAAGTGTTCACCGTGTCCATCCGTTCTTCCTCATGTACGAACTACGCCCATTTGACGGATTTTCATAAAATTTTATATTTCGTTATTTTAGAAAGATTAAACTAGTCCAAATTTCATCAAATTTCATTACTTTTACTTTTGTATTTCTCTTTTTTTTCATACATGTCGCGTTGGCTATCCATATACTTTACGAGTATATTGTAGCTGAAGCACTATATACAATGTTATTATGTTTGTTATCGTATAGTAATCGTGGATGGACGATATGGCGAATGTGCCGAAGAGAAAAGTTCATGCACTGCACTTATAACTGTCGTTGCTCTTTGAAGGGATCGTTTTTTTTAAATCCATTCATTATCTAATGAATTACTGTTAATAGTTTGTTATAATAATCAGAGCAGAAACGTGAAGTACATGTTATATTTCAATAACAGTATATAATACTAGCTGTACCCGTTACGAACATTTCGCAATTGGTAGCAGAGTTTTTCTCTAGCTGTCCTAAAGAAATGTAGTCCGTGTTTCGTCGTGAGCAGTTAAGTCAGTACGCGTCAAATCCTTTCTCATTTCTTGTATCCTAGGAAACTTATAAATTTTCTTTCGTTTCACCATCTTTCCGAATGTAGTACAGTCTCTATAATACTTCTTTGAAAACGACATTTTTTTATATTCTTGGCACCTGGTAACCTTATATTAGCATGCTGGAATGATCTGACCTGAGACATTGCTACATACAATTGGTTGTGACTGAATACATGGTTAGTAAGCGAAATTCTGACTCTATCAAACGTTTGCCCTTGACTTTTATTTATAGTCATCGCAAAAGCCAGCCGTATAGGAAACTGCCGTCTCTTAAATGCGAATGGCAAAGTCGAATCGGATGGAGTCAAATCTACACGCGGTAAGAGTACCCGTTTTCTAGATCCAAACAATTCTGATGAATAACTTTGACTATACGTCTCGTACCATTGATCATTCCTTCTGAAATTGCCATATTCCTCAGTAACCTTGAGGCTGTCGCAGACATTCTCTCAGATATGCCAGACGAGCTGTGCCTGCTAACTGGGAGTCTAAAGCGCTGATGAAACTGATATTCGGGTGACACTCAAGTCAGGTGGACCGAATTTCGGCGAAGAACAGGACGGTATGTCACAGCCAAATCCTCTGCTTGCACCTTCACGATGGTGGGACTGTTAGTAATCCTGGGTATAACCCTGATGCGCAAGGACACTGTGGACCGGAACGTAGATCTGGTTAGTCTCCAGAGCTAAGTTCCGGCCAACTCTTCCCCATCTTTTCCATCATGCAGTATAATGATGAACACCATGGCGAGATCCGAACTTCCTTACATTTCGAGGGTGCAGCTCTAAAACTGTGTTCGTAGGCGGGCCGCTAGTAAGTACACCGGACCGAACCTATTGGTAACTCTCTAGGAGGCTTCCAGATCAGTTAGTGTATAATCTTGCTACCTCTCTGGCAGATAGAGACTGGAGGGAGTCCGAGTGGTATGTATGCGGGGGCCATTGTAGAGGCCACGTTATGTCAAGGATCTAGGTATATCCTTACCGTGTGTACGATATATCCAAAAATTTCATTACCTTATACAGCATGTCTCCCTCCCACTTTTTATTACTATTGAAAACACCATGAATTGTCAAACTAATATCGCAAACTTATCTGCGGAAAGATCTAAGCCTCCCAAACTCTTGCTAGTTCATTTCACAAATATACGTGGTCACAGTTCCAATCTCAACGATGCCATTTCCAATTGCAGTCTGCCAAACCCCAGGCGCCTCCGTAGCCAGGTGGGAAGGAGCAGCAGTGCGTAGCACATGCTGCTTGATTAGACCGGGGTTCGAGCCCTTCACCACCAAATACGGAGGATGCGGAAAGGTCAGGGACCGCATTTCCCGGAGCAATATGGCCTTAGTTGCTAATGCTCCTAAAAACCAAATAACAAAAAAAAAAAAAAAAAAAAAAACAACAACAACTGCCAAACCCCACTTGCTTTTCTGACAGAATCTCAGTTATCGGTTGACTCAACCACTGCTCATTTTAGTTGCCAAAATTATTCGCTGTATGATTCCTTTCGCCTCAAAGGTGGTACTTGTGCATATGTTCTATCCACTATTCTCTGTCAGACACTTGATAATTTGGAATCTTCTCTTTTCGATCTTCTCTGGCTTAAAATCTCTCTACCTCATTCTGTTATATTCATCTGTTGTCTCTATCGTTCTCTCAACTCCAGTAATTACTTGGAACTCTTTGACTTCCTCTCCTTGCAACTTGACTTTCTTCAGTCCAACTTTCCTAACAGTGAGGTAATTTTCTTTGGTGATTTTAATGTTCACAACTCCAGCTGGCTTGGATTTTTAGTCACACCGACCCAGCTGGTCGAGATGTTGAGACTTTTACAATTACTAATGACCTCGCACAGATTGTTTATTTACATACCAGAATACCCGACAATCCTAACCACACGGCCAACACGCCTGATCTTTTTCTCACAAACAACACTTCTAAGTACACGGTCGATGTGAGTGGTCCTTTAGGCACCTCAGATCACAACTTCGTGATTGTCTCTTCTCCAATGGAGCATTTATGTCATGGCTATTCCCAACCTCTTGTTGTTTGCATTTACAAGAATGCAAAATGGGATTACCTGCGAGATTTCTTTTCTTCTTTTCCTTGGTCGGATTACTGTTTCTACACTGCTGATATCAACGTTTTCTGAGATCTTGTAAGTGAAATTATTCTTGTAGGAAAGTCTGCGCAGTGGCATCGTCACCGTCCTTCCCACCCCGGGTGGAAAAGGCCCGGGTTCGAATCCCGCCGTTGACGCGAGGAACTTTAATCGGCTTTTTTCCACTCCGTGACTGAGTTAATCCGTCTCAGGCGGAGATAGCGAGGTTTATCCCCCCCAGAAACTGGAATTTTTTCGTCTACCAAAACAGGAAAATCGACCATAGAACATACGCAATTCACAGACACAAATACGGGTTAATGTATTCAATTACGGGCAACCCTAAAATAATAATAATAATATTCTTGTAGGAAAGAATCCTTTATTCCACACTCCATTTTAAAATCTCGTCCATTATCTAAACTTTGGTTTTCCAATAAATGTGCTAAGGCTGTTCAAGAGAAGAATGTTGCATATCATAATTGGCTTGTTTCGAATTCTTCAGTTTGATTTTCTGCCTACACCAAAGCTCGCAACAATTGTAAAGCACGTATTAATCAGTACAAACTAGATTTTGAACAGGCTAAGAGTAGAAAACTTGTTTCTTGCCCTCTAATGGAAGCCGAGCATTCTGGTCTCTTGCCAGGGCTATTGGCCGCAACTTATGCCCATCATTGCTCCCACCTCTATCAAAACCTGATGGTTCTATTATCACTTCAGCCGAGGATAAAGCTGACCTGCTAGCATCCCATTTTTCTTCCAACTTTGTATTAATGATCTTGGTAAACACCTCCCACCATTCCCAACAAGCTCCATTCAATGCCTTCCGTTGTCTTCCGTCAAAAGGTTTCAGAAGGATTTTGACGAATCTTGATGTTAAGAAAGCTCTAGGTCCTGTTGGTATTTCTCCACTTGTTCTCAAAACCTGTGCTCCTGAATTTACTCCTGTTCTTTGCTGCCTCTTTTCACTTTCTTATTCCAAAGGTGTTTTTTCTTCTGCTTGAAATTTTCTCATATCCAGCCAGTTCCTAAAAAGGGTGACAAATCACCAATTATCGTCCCATTGCAATTACTTCTACTCTTTCTAAAGTAATGGAGAAATCAATTAACCGCAAACTTTTAAACTATCTAGAAACCTCCCGTCTGATCAACGATCGCCAGTATGGATTCCATCAGAGTCGATCCTCTGGTGATATTCTGGCTTATGTTACCCATTTATGGACCAATTCAATGGAAAACTTTAGTGAAACACAAGCAGTTGCTCTTGATATCTCAACGGCTTTCTATCGTGTTTGGCATAAAGGTCTTCTTAACAAGCTTCCATCTTATGGTTTGCCAATTGTTTTTTGTAATTGGTTATCCAGTTTTCTCTCTGACCGCTCACTGAAAGTGATGGTAGATGGCTCTCTGTCTTCTAATTTCTCCACTAATGCTGGTGTCCCACAAGGTTCAGTTCTTTCCCCCACTCTTTTCCTCTTGTATATTAATGACTTTCTTCCATTGATAGGAAATCCTATCCACAGTTTTGCTGATGATAGCAGATTGCATTCCACTTTCCAGTTTGAGAAACCTCGCCCTGCTCAACAGCTTCAACTTCTCGAATATCGGCTACTAATTCCTTAAATGCCGATCTCCAGTAGGGCAAAGACAACTTAGTTGATTTCAATCCTAAAACCCAGTCCTGTTTTATATCTCACAAAAAGGATTCTTCTGCTCCTATGCTTATCTTTAGTGACACTTCGATTTCTAGGCAAGATGATATATCTCTTTTGGGGATTACCCTGACTTCTAATCTCATGCCAACATTTCATGTTTAGAAGGTTTAATATCTTCCTTGTCCTCATTTTCCTTCTCTCGTCATCGATATTATCACTAGTTCTTAAATTTGAATTTTTTTTTTTTTTTTTTTTTTGAAACTGTCCAAAATGTCGGTGTCATTCGGATGTTCAGCTACTGTGATCATGTAAACAGAGATAGGGAGAATTTACGGGAAAATGTGGATAAAGCACTTCCGCGAAACAACAGTTGATTATTTGTCGAGCTAAAAGAAAATCACTCCCTTCTAATTCTCGAACGGGGCGCTTAGGTTTGATTCCCAGGAGAGTCCAACCTACGGCCCGCGCGGAAAGTGAATTAAAACAGCATTTTAAATTTTGCTAATTATCGAAAAAATTCTCATTAAGTGAACATTTAAAGGCCAAAGTAAGGTATTTTTTGAAAAACAAAAGAAAGTCATATTTTTATAATTTTAATAAACTCTAAAAAATAAATTAGTGACATAGATTTGTTACACATAAAAGTATTGGGAGATTTCATTTTTTATATATATTCTGAAAATAAAAAACGGTAACATGAAAACAGAAACTTCCTTTTACATGTAACAAGATATGGAAAATGTAACACACTCATTTTTCTCGAATCACTCAGTGCGGCCCCCGAAAGAATTCTAACTTTGAATATGTCCCTTGTACGAGAAAAGGTTGGACACCATTTCAGTAGAAGGTGAACCAGAGTGGGAATACCCCTTGATCTGCTCATTGTTAACCAGCGCGACTTCTCCATATGTGGGACAGGTGGTCGGATAGGATTTACCAGGTACCATTAAGTTGTAGAATGGTAATCCCTTTAGCTCTCTCAATTCTTGCTTAGCAGCAGCACTAATTTCCTAAATTGCCTGAAGGCCAGAAGTGCGAACAGTGTGTACGCAGTTAAGTCTCTCCTAAGCCGTTCGTTATATGAAAATTTTCTTCCCTCAACTGAAACTATTTTAAATGTAATTTCCAAGGGATTCAAAAAAAAATTCGCTCTAAAAGGGAACTCCTTTTAGAACTTTCGTGTAGGCAGAATTATAAAGCGAGAGAGAGAGAGATCTGGATAAAAGCCAATTGTGATTTGCTACATTTATATCATGAACGACCTTAGGCCCACTTATTGGAAAACCAAGGTTTAGGTAAAGGACGAGAATTTAAGATTAAATGCGGAAAAAAGAATATCATCCCTGCAAGAATAGTTCACACGAACTGAGCAAAAATTGTTATTAGGAGATTTAAAAGAGTAATCCAGCCAAAGAGAGAGAGAGAGAGAGAGAGAGAGAGAGAGAGAGAGAGAGAGAGAGAGATATATGTATATATAATCCTGTCCAAGGTGGCACCCAGGCTTTACGCCTATCTCCACCTGTATCCGATTGTAATGGGGAAAAAAGTCCAATAAACGGCCGTCTGCCACCAGGGAGTAGCTATCTTGGGCAAAATGCCCCCTTCCCAGTGCTCATCCCTGCTAACAGGAGCTGGGCCCGGCTCCACTATCAGTGTCTGTGCATTAACAGCACCAAAAATCCCGCACCTACCAGTGAAGCGCAAGACTGGTAGGTGCCAGTAAATCTCGCTCCCAGGCAGCCCACACCTGAGAGCCACCAAAAAAAAAAAAAAAACCACAGTAAATCTCATCCAGTGGTTAATACCAACCTTGACATTTGTCTTGTTTTAGTAAAAAACATTTTTAGCAAAATTTTGCAAGGCATTAAATCTTTTTCTGCTAAACAGACACACATATTCATTGCCACTGGCCAGTTCTGGAATTACTCTTTTTAATTGCAATCTAAATTGTTCGTATATTGAACAGTCATGCAAAATGTGATTCCATGATTCCTCATGAGTAGAAACAGTAAGGATCTGTTGCCAGCCCAAAATAAAACAATTTAAAATTCAAGGAGCCATGTCCAGTCAACAAATACGATGTCTCCATTGCAGGAAAGAACCAAGCATTAATCTTTTTATCTGAGGCAAATGATACCCTAGGTATAAATAACTTAGTTACTACACCAGTATTACTGGAATCCCATGTTTCTTGCCAGAGTTCCTGCATCCGATTTATAATCCTTTTTTCCCTTATTTCGCTGAACTGCTACACAAGTAATCCCCATAAATTCCAATGGAACTACTTGACGCAAAAAGTAACAAAAATCACGATAAGCCACATATAAATCTAGAGGCAAGAACCCTGACAAAACTTGCATGGCATTGTTAGACACTGTCCTACAAATTCTAAATGGTACTAAAATAATATGCCTCTGAATTGATAAGAGCTTCTCTTTAAATTTAACTGTAACAATTCTTGAAAACCACACAATCAAACCATATACTATAATCGGTAGGAGGACCACCTTATAATGTAAAGGCCTTAAATGCCTTATTTCTAAGCCCCCAGTCAGTATTTGCGATAAGAATAATGACAGAGGAAATTTTTTTGATCTTGTCACTAATATGCTCCAGATAGGGCATAAAGGTATGCCCATTGTCAATATTTAAGCCCAGATGTTTAGTCTTGGCCACCATGGGAATCCTCTGCCCATCAATTTAAACAATAGGAGGTCTTCCAATGTCTAATTTGTCTTTAAATAGCATCACCGATTTCTTGTATGATATCTTTAATTTATATTAAACTGTCCACTCAAATAATCTAGTCATCACACTCATAGAAACGTCCTGTATCTCTTGCCTGGGCTCTCCAAGTACACCTACTACCAGGTCATCAGCATAAGCAATCCTATGACACATACTGTTAGGATCCCCTAACCACATATTTAACACTAAATTCCAAAACATGGAGCCCAAGATGAAGCCCTGAGGACACCCACGAGTAATATTCTTAGAAAAAACTTTATGCTATGACCTGACAATAATTTTTCTGCCTTTTAAATATCTAGCCTTAAACAAAATATCTGGGCACTGGATTTGCCTAAGGGAGCAGAGTATGCTCTCGTACCAAACGCTATCGAAATAAACGTATAGCACTAGAACATACTTGCTAACAGACTGAGTAATATAATCAATCAGATCTTTGAGAGCATCCTCAGCCGAGTGTTTTTCACAAACCCATATTGACATTTGAACTGAAATTCCCTTGTGTTTAACCATTCTGTTAACCTAAGCAGCAACAACCGCTCGTATAACTTAGCCAGGTTAGGGAGCAGGGATTTTGACCTATATCCTCTAGGATAATTGACGTCGTTACCTGGCTTAATCAAAATTTTAATCAATGCTACTTTCCAGAATCCTGGAAAGTAACATTTATTACGTTATTTTCGATTAAGTCTAAAACAGGAGTTTTGTTGATATTAATATTTTGGCAAACTTGTTTCAATTCCTGCCCATTAAATAAATCTTGAGCATGAAACCCTGCATATGTACTATTCAAGTACCTTATTTCTCTCTGTACTGCATTATCGTCACCTATTTCATCCTGGGGAAAACAACTGATTTGTTATCAGCTCAATAGTTCAGTACCAGTCTTTTGTTTCATCTCCCCCCCCCCCCTGCTTTATCGTATGCAGCGAGGGACTGAATTGCAATTTGTTCGTTACCAGTTTATAGACTAGGCCCCAGGGGTTAGTATTCCCAACCCAGTGAACTAAGTCTTTCTATGAATTTAATTTACTTAAAATTATTGTTCATTTGTTTCCCCAAGTTGTATCTCTGATATTGTTTCCTTGCATTAAAAACATCTCTTCTCAAAGTGGCCAATTCCCTATTCCACCATGGTACTATTTTTGATAACTTCCTTCTTTTTCTAGCAGAGTACAAATGAGCTCTGTACAAAACACTTTAGGTGTAAAAAATATGTTCTTCTGAATTCAGGCATTCATATTTCTACCATCCCCTGAATTAAAGCCAGTATTAATAGAATCCAAAAATTTAATCCAATTAATAGATTTATAACTAAACCCAACGTTTTCTAACAAAAACTGTGAAACAGTATTGTTGTCCATGTCTAACCTTAATTTAAAGACAATTGATCTATGATCACTTGTATAGTATGAAACTACTACTTTCCAAGAACACACATTCTGTGCTAATTTAAATGAGGCGAAAGTCGCATCTATATTTGATTGTCCATAAGTATTGTCAAAATTATGTAATTCATCACCTGCATTAAGTACTACTAAATCTTGTGCAAGCATAAAATTCTCAAACGTTGTCCCCTAGCATCATTAGTGCCAGAATGCCATAAGTTGGATCTAGCATTAGCGTCCATAGTTATGATAATATTTTCAGATCCTATGAATGACATTAAGGACTCCAAATATTCCAAAGATACATCAATATCTTCATACGGAGAACAGTAAACAGGAACTATATAAAAAGAAAATGACAGAGTAAAAACGTGTATACAAGTTGCAGTCTGTGTGCTCAAGTCTGACGCAATGGTAACATTTTTTGGTAAATTCCAGCAATGGTAAACTATTGTTTAAAACTATAATTGCAGATTTTGGCTTATTTTGCTTGTTATGTACCACCCAAATCTCCACAGGAAACCCCACAACCCTATGATGACCTGATATCACATTGAGTAAGGCTCCTGTAAGCATAAAATATCAAATTTCTCCTCCTGAGCAACCACCCTTAATTGATCCATAACGGAGTGAGACCTTTGACCATTCAGTTGCAAAATTTTCAGACAAGAGTCGTCAAGTATATCTCTAGCATTATTCAATATATTAAAATGATTCATTATACTCCCGCGCCCTTGATAACTCTAATGCCTACCTATGTTCAGGAAATTTATATCTCGCACTGAATGATCAAAGGCTCGCCCCCTTCTTTTACAATTCCCACAAAACAAAGGTTTCTCTTTATATTTGCAATTTGCGAACCCATGACCACCCTCAGCACAGTGCCCACATGAGACAGTCTTATGTGTGCACGTGGTACTCATAGCTCTGTGGAATCAACGCAAACAAGGCTTCGCCTTGTTTTCTTTGGTTCGGTTCCGATAAAAATGAACTTGTTTATCGTTTGTCTTTCCGCAGTGCTTCCACAAAACAGTTAATTTTTATTAGAAGACTTTCCGATTACTAACAGGCTTAATTTATCAGAGGTGTTGAAAATAACGGTTGAGTTTCGTAACCTAAACTGCACATGATTCATATGCATTATTTTTTACTTGTATAATATGAAAAGACTGCATCAGTCGATCTTCGTGATGGTATAATGGGTTCGCCACAATAAGTGTGGCGAACCCATTTCTCGTTTGGAGTAGCAGGTGGAAAATCTCCTCACAGACTAGAGGAATTCTTGTCTCTTTCATTGTCGGAAGCTGTGGTTAGCCGATCTAGAGAAAGAAGGTAGTGTTTCCTCTCCTTCATCATACGTTATATGCATTTTTTCAGTAGCATAACATGCAAATCTGCCCTACATACTTGTACTGATGTGTAACAGACAATAAATGATCACATGTAGTAGCTATGAACCAGAACACTATAATCAAAGTAGTCGACACCAAGTAAACACTAACCAGCCGAGTCTTTAGTGGATTATTCTTAATCCAATAAATGGCTCAAGGATTTTCTTATAAACCAGTACATGGAGACCAATCAAAAAGTGAAAGTTTAATTCCATTCCTACCTACGAAAGGAGGAGACCAGAGTAATTTGAATAAGACATTCTTAATTTCCACGCCGAAAATCGACAGAAGAATTGGTAGCCTGTAATCAGGCATGTAACTAAGATTAAAAAATACGGTTTCATGAAGATAATCCTAAATTATTGCGCTCAGAAACGTAGTTAAACGTCTCATATTTGTAGAATCACATCACTCAGGTATAATATTTTAAGAAATGATCACCGAAGATTTGAATATGTAGAGCCCTTGGAAGCAGCCCGCTTATAACTCATATTTAAAGTATTTTGACGGTGTTTGATGATTTTCTAATAGTGTACTTCCTTTCTCCGATATTCTTTCATTGTTATATCTAGTTGGAAATAACTTTAATAAAACTTATTTTAAAAATAATTTGGTGGTTAAATTTTCCAGATACAGCGTAACCTTTATTAGGACAGAATAAAATTACCGTGCATTTTCTGAATGATTTTCACTTTCGGATTATCACTTTAGGACCCACTGTATCACCTGGAGAAGGCGGGGGAGGGAGGAATCAAGTTTATTTACTTAAAAACACTGAAATAACCATGATTACGCTACTTGCTCTGACACATTTTGAAGGAGTTCATTTAAAATAGAACAAGATTTGTTAAATGGGAAAGAAGCATAAAACAGCCTTACACCGAACTGAATGGAAATTTTATTTTAAAATAAAATAGGATATCAGTTTTAGAAAATTATAATTTTAGAAAACAATATAGGAAAAATAAATTATATACGAGATATACTTTATGGCGAAACAATTTTTCGCATAACTGAGAGTTGATCTTGAAGTGACGGTTTATGTATGTAGAGCAAGTTATAAATTGATGTCGTTTTATACTTGTATCGCAAAGACGATCAAAGAACTCACTATCAAATGATAAATACTATCCATAACTATACAGGATTGATTTGAAACATAAAAACTTGTGTAAAATGCATTACGGATGCGTCATCAGCATCAGCTAAGGATGCAGCCATCTGTTTTTTGCATTAGGTCATTATTATATGTATATATTGAGAAAAAAGTATTAACTCTCGAAAAAGCTCAAAATTATTAGCTAAGCATTCAAGAACCACCAGTTTCTCATTGTATATGATATCTCTCGAAACAACAATAAAAACTTACTGATATGTAACTAGTGTTTAAAAAAAAACCAACTTTCTGCGCCATTAACTCATCGTTCAGAAATCACTCAGTGAACAACCTTGCAGTTGCACTAGATGCGTTCGCTTTTGGTAGCGTGAGCTCAGTTTTATCTTTAAAGAAATTCATTTGGTTGAAAGGGTAATGGTTATGGTACTCCACCCCTTGCAGTGATCTGGATGACCACAAATCATCCTGTCATTTTGCCTGCTCCGTTTCCCCCCCCCCCCATCCTACAGAATGAGCAAAGAGTCGATCGATAAAGTAGCGAAAGATAAAAAAAAAAACATTATACTGTGACTGTTGCACTTTGGTATTTGACTTATCACAGTTCTATATTCTATGCGTATGTTCTGTCATTCCGTTCTCGCTCTCTCTCCCTCCCATCCGTTTGTCTATATGTTTGTCTACTTAGAAAGTGGATAGTAGTTGTGAAGTTGGTCTTTTGATATTGATAGCATGAGTAGCATACAGGTTGCATTCACAATGTGTAGCATACAGGTTACATTCACAATGTGTAGCATACAGGTTACATTCACAATGTGTAGCATACAGGTTGCATTCGATTCGTTACATCTTCGTAAAATTACTGAAGTTATTTAAAGCTAATTAATATGCATGTATATATACTACAAATTTGATATGCATGCACCTTAGATAGCGATTACCAAATAACTTTCCTTTCTTCAAAAAGCGCGCACCTGACGCGACGTCGCACTCCATTGTTCCACTGCATTGGAATGAATGAAACTATTTTTAGATCTGGATGGATGTTGGCGTGCAAAGATCGAGTGGGTTGTGCTCTATTGCGTTGCAGGCGAGTTATTTCAGGCATGTGCTCAAGGCTGGAAGTAAGATACAAGGCTACTCTTAAAGCGCATCTCAACCCAGGGCCAACAACTACTGCAGGTTTGCCGTTGCTTAGCAACCAATTAAAGGAGAGTGTACATTTATCTGGATCATTAATATTGTTAGTCATGGATACAGAAAAAATTCTTCGTAGATTTCTTATTGCATTAAATCGTTCCCATTCTGAACATGGCAGCACTTATTTTTGAGCTGTTTTTACAATCGTAATGATTTTCGTATTCTCGGCGGAATTGAGTATTTTTATGGAGCTTAAATTTTTTGTATAAGCATAAGAAATACAGATCAGATCAAGAGTTTTAAAGATGTTGAATTATAGGAAGAAGCAATATTTCTGTAGAAAAAAAAGTTAAGGTTTTTTTTTTTCACTGGATATCAGAGGATTTTTCTCTTACTGAAGCAGCACAGAAAACTAAATCTTGCAAGAATACAGTGACATGAAAGTTTTGTGGCTATATTAAAGAGTTGTTCTATAACATGAGTGCATATACCCTTCTTCAAGTCATTTAATTATATCTCCTTAACATTCAGTTTTAACAAGCAGTGTTATAAATCTGTTATCAACAGATGAACAGGATGTTGTAAAATCCTTAGTCATTTAAACCAATAATAACCATAAAACGAAGCATCATAAAAAAAAAAAAACTTTTTCTACGGTCATCCATAAAATTTAATGGAGGTTTTTTTTTTTGAGAAAGAAAATAGTGCCATCGCCAGAAGGATAAGGTTTACATATTAGTTGTACCCGGCGTAACATACGCCATCTTTCTGATTATGGCATAAATAGTTTAATCTAGGTCCTTCAGTCTTCACCATTCTTGTTTAGCGGTGATATAATTCATTCTGCAGCAGTCAGTCACCTGTGGGATATATGCATATGTCTCTATTTGCAGGTAGTTCCCCGTCTTCTTCAACAAATATTGCATCAACCTTCGTTTTGGATGTAGGTGCATTATATCGCCGCTTATCGTCTCCGAATCTTCTATAAATGGCATGCGTACATTCATTGTTGGATTGGCCTGGGTTATTTAATGCATTTGTTTATATGGCTCAACAAACTTAACTTTTCGCGGCATCTCGCGAAAAGTTAAGTTTCATTGTTTTTCAAGCCGTTTTGTTGTTGCTTCAGCAGAATCGAAAATATAAAGTTGTCCATATCCTGGCTTATTTGCTTCATTTGGATATAGCGGTGAGACAAAATGGTAAATCTGGCTGTGTATTCTAAAACAGTATGGACCATTTCCAGGCGGTGATTTAATCTCTGAGCCAATTGATGCGAACGCCATTGCTGAGTTGTACCCGTATATGTTCTCTGTAGCTATTTGCTTCACGTGTATCCCTTGTAAGCAGCTTTCGTAATAGAGTACGTGTCTCATACAGTGGGTCAAGTGAAACCTTTCCATCATGACAGCATTTAGTGTATTTATTCGATGTGTTTAACTCATGTCCCCAATATCTTGCACTGCAATACTCACAGGTGTAACACGTAATTCCTATGTCATGCTCTTCCACATTAATTACAGCTTGTTGATTATTTTCATCCGATACTTCTATTTGATTAGTCCTACGGCGTTTCGCCCATCTTCTCATTTCCAATCTTGCTTCTCTTTCTTCAATGTTTTCTGTCCGTCTTCGTAGTCGTAGAGTCTCGTTTCGGTCTCTTAGATCTCTCCTCTAATGTTTCATTAGCATTTCTTCTACATATTCTTAAAGTTCTTACACACTGTTCAGCCATTTTTACACTTCTTAAAACTTAGAACGGTTTATTAAAATTGAAGACAGGTAAAATAAACATACATCGATAGCTTTCAGGCATAGGTTGCCTTTCTTCAGTCGAAAAACGTTAGTACAAAAATTAATAAAGAATATCCTATATGGTGGTCATGCGAGGTGAACCGCGTGAACGGGTCTGGCAATAATTAGCAGTTGGAAAATTTGGTCAGCGTACCTAAGCGTTTTATAAAACGCTTAGGTACGCTTAGGTATGCTGTAATTTGGTACGCTAACGTTTACACCGATGAGCCAAAACATTATGACCACCTACCTAATATGATGTTCGTCGTCCAAGTGCAGCCAAAACAGCTCGTACTCAGCGTGGGCACGGACGCTACAAGATTTCTAAATGTGTCTTGTGGTATCTGGTACCAACACGTAACTAGCAGATCCTTTAACTCCTGTAAGGTCCGTGGTTGAGACGCCGCAGATCGGAGTTGCTGTTCCAACACCAACCACAGATGCTCGATGTATTAGTATTTTTAGTATTATTATTATTAATGGCCGCATGGTGCAAGGAAGCCATGGCTTATGCTGAACCAGCCAAAAAAAAAAAAAAAACCGAATAAAACAATGATAGAAAAAAAAACTTAATTATTAATAAAACAAAAGGAAATTACCCGAAGGTACTATCCAGATGTCCTTCGAAGTTCCCCAAACTGTCAGCCTCTACCACCCGTGTAGGCAACTTATTCCAGTAATTTATAACTCGCTGGCTAAAATAAAACTACCTGCAGTCCAATCTAAACATCTCTCCCCGTAACTTGAATTTATGTCCCCTAGTTCTAGCATCATTTATAATCTTGAAAATTTCGTCCTCATTCATTTTACTGATGCCTCTCAGAGCCTTAAACACCTCAATCAAATCTCCTAGTTTCCAAACTCTGCAACTCACATATTCGAAGTCTTTCTCCATAAGGACGCCCTTTTGTCGATCTCACCAGGCGAGTTACCCGTCTTTGCACCCTTTCAAGAAGCTCGAAGTTTTTCTTTAGGTGCGGGCTTCATACTTGAACACAGTATTCCAAGTGTGGTCTAACAAAAGCCTTATATAATGAGATTATCACGTCCCTATCTCTACTTTCAAAAGCTCGATAGATCATCGATAGGACACCATGGGCCTACCTTGCAACCTGTTAACAATGCTCAGAGAATTTCATGTCTGACCGTATCGTAACACCCAAGTCTCTTTCCTCCAGTACTGGGTTTAGTTGAACTCCACCAAGTGAATAAGTTATTTTGGGATTACTGTTTCCCAGGTGTAATACCTTACACTTTGTTGGATTAAAGCATAGCTGCCAATTTTCTGACCATTCCTGAAGTCTGTCTAGGTCTCTCTGAAGAAGCTCAGCTTAACAGTGATCATTAACTACTCTACCAATTTTAACATTATCTGCAAATTTAGACATAACGCCCTCTATCCCTTCATCGATGTCGTTTATGAAAATTAAAAATTAAAAACAACAGTGGTCCTAATACTGATCCTTGGAGAACCCCACTTCTTACATCAACCCAATCTGAGGAATAGCCATTTATCACAATCCTCTGCCTCCTGCCCCGAAGCCATCCTGATTTATTCGATGTGTTTAACTCACGTCCCCAATATCGTGCACTGCAATACTCACAGGTGTAACACATAATTCCTATGTCATGCTCTTTCACATTAATTACAGCTTGTTGATTATTTGCATCCGATACTTCTATTTGATTAGTCCTACGGCGTTTTCTTAGATATTTCGGAGAGATATTCTTCAAGTCTTTGTCCGTTGTTTGTGCCTCGTCTATCTTGAGTTTCACTGAACCACGCTGGTGACCTGCAGTTTACGTCGGCGGCAGCGATGATTTTCGCATTTGGGAATTCCAGAGAGATGCTTTGTAACTATCTAATAATCAGGAGAATATCCTCCCCTGGCCGAGAGTAAAGAGAAATTGCGTAAAATTCCCCCAAAGGGGTGATGATATGGGCACAGGCTGCCCAAGGAAGGCAATAATGTGGTATTTTGATGACAGTGAGATCAGAGTTTCTGACCAGAATAGCTGCCCATGGGGTCTCCCCGTCCGCTTGAACGGTCTTATAAATCAACTCTGACTGCCTTACTGTGCGAGTATGGCTCTTGAAGAAAGAGGATATCGAGGTTCTCCTCATCTGCCTTTTTCCTCAACTGCGCTGCAACTGCTTTAGCTCGTTGAGCATTAATTTGTGCAAATTTTACAGTGGTAGTATTAAATAGTTTAAGGTAAGTCCCCATAATCGAGCCTTAGTTGGCATGTTCTCTTAGCTTTTGTGTAGACAGGGCATTTATTGTCCCGGATGGAATGATCTGCCTGCATTTTCATTGATTTGCAGTTTGCGCAAGTGGGTGAGTCTTCTTTTTTAGGGCAAGAGTTAAAGTCGTGGCCTCTCTCAGCACAGTGTCCACATGTGGGTTGAGCTTGGGTACACATGTATGTCGTGTGTCCAAAACGACAACGCTTGTAGCATTTGGGGACAGCCACATGCTCCTTGAAGCGGTGACTGCCCCAATTTATGAACACCCTATTTTGTTGACTTATTGTTCTCCAGGCTGCGGAGGAAAGCTCCACTACCCAGTTGGTAGAATTTCCCACTCTGGCATTTTGTTGGAACTTCGGGAAAACGAGGTCATTTGGTTCAACATCGGGGTGGTCCTGCTGGAGGTTTCTTCTCTATAGTTCATCCTGGAGTGTTGCTGGGGTTAGGTCCTTTTCGGTGTCATAAATTGTTATGCTGGGCCTCTTTTCGTTTCGGGGGTGCAGGCAAAGTGTTTGTATTTTAGGGTTACTGATGATTTTGTTAGCTTCTTTCGTCTCAGTTTCAATGATGACACCAATATTACGTGTCTTACGCACAGATTTAATTTTTGCCATTTTCAGGTCTTCTGCTAAGTTTCCAACCACTATATTTTTTACTTCCTCACTTGTGTGAAGGTCTCCTGTGGAAGTAGGTCTAACAATGACCAGATGTGGTTTTTGTAGAAGAGTTTTCCTTTTGGTTGAGTTTCCTGATTCAGTTGTTTGTTCAGCATTTCTGGGAATCCTCAGCGCGTCTGCATAGGTAGGGGCGCACTGTTGCATTTGATTATCCCTACCGTCAAGATATGCCTCGAGTTTAGCCACTGCCTTCTCGCGTTCGAGGTGCGTTGCAAGTAAAATGGTTTCCAACTTCGTCTATAGGGAAACTATGTCTGCGTGCAGAGTTGTACTGACTCTGCTGTTGGTTGTCTTCATTAAAGTTTCTAGTGTAGTTGTCAGGTAGAGAACCTGCTCTAAAACGGGACCCTCAGGCAGAGTGGAATCCAGTGGTGTCTCTTCATTATCATTTTCTCCTTGCTGGGAAAGTCGGTCTTGTAGTTCCTTTCGTTCACTTTGAGATCTGGTTTCCATTTCTGATTTCGGAAATGATTTCTTTTTACGCTTGTTGGAGGCTGGTGTAGGCCAGGAGGCCTCAGTATCACCCCGTAGGCCTACAGTTTGGATAGTTTCAGGAGTTATTTCCTGGCATTCATCAATGATATTATGGTCTGCAGTGGACATGATTTTCGAAAAACGGAAAACAGGGGTTTCCAAATAATCGGGTCGCTGTTAGTATTCTCCCAAAAAGTTGCAAAATTATGTTTGAAACAAGTCTCTATGATAAACAGGAACCGAGCATTGGGATGTCACGTGGGAAAAATAGGAAGAGCTCAAGCGGAGAAACCTCTAAATGAACAGAACAAGTTTTTTTTTTTTTTTTTATTTATTTATTATTAGAAGTTTTTGGGAACGATAAATACGATGACAGTCTTCATTTTCTTGCAGGATAAGCCCGGGGGAAGTTTCACATCTGCTACAGAAAGTTTGTAGAAATGTGGGGAGCACACAGAAAACATGGTAAAGTTAGTTTAAATCAGGCGAAAAGTTTCAGAGACGTTGTTCCTGTGGGCATGAGGAAAAAAGTACAATTAGGGCGAAAAAGGTGTAATTACTAAGCAACTTAAGCAAACAATTGCTGACACACAGCAGGTGGTCCCCTCCCCAGTCACAATTTGCTAGATATTAGCGTGGCAGCTCCGAAAAGATTGAAAACTGCTCTCTTCCATTTCCTGCCAATGGCGGCATGGCGACCTAACCATTGACAAAGACGTTGAATAATTAACGTTAAGTTCTAGCAGAAAGATCCCAGAAAACACCAAAAATGTCTCACCAATGGAATCCTCTTCTAAACTCGTCTATGGAGAACATAATTCCAGAAGTATGAGGTACTTTAAGCACTTAAATCAAACAAAGTATGAGGAGCTCGAATTACTACGTCTGCATGCCGAGACCCTCTCACGCCACTCTGATGTTTAGGTAGGTAGTAGACATCAGAGTGCCCGGCACATGGATGATTGGACCCAGTGTATCCCAGCTGAACATCGCCCAAAGCATGACACCGCCGCCACCGGCTTGTTTCCGTCCCACAGTGCATCCAGGCCCCATCATTTCCCAGGTAAACGACGCACACTACCCGGCCGTCCACATGGTGCAACAGGAAATGTGATTCATCGGACCAGACGACCTTCTTCCAATCACTCAATGTCCAGTTTCGATGCTCGTGTGCCCATTGTAGGCGCTGTCTTCGGTGAACCGTGGTTAGCTGGGGCACTCGGAGTGGCGTGCGGCTACACATCCCCATTTTCAGCAGGGTTCGATGTAATGTGTGTTGTGCCACATTATTCCCGTCACCAGCATTCCAATTACCGGGTAGTTGCGCCATAGTCGCCCTTCTGTTGCCATGTAGCATCCGGGAGAGCCTTCGCTCACCTCGAGCATCGATGAGCCGTGGTCGTCCAACACCTCGCCAGCGCGGTTCGTAAGTTTTCTCTTCTCGGACCACTTTCGGTAGGTACTAACCACGGCTGACCGTGAACATCCCACCAGCTGTGGCGTTTCGGATATGCTCTGACCCAGTCGTCTGGCCATTACAATTTGGCCTTTCTCAAACTTGATGAAGTCCCTGCCTTTCCCATCTGAAGAACAAGAGTAACACTGATTAACGGAGCTCAGTATCAGGTGTTTTTTATACCGTGTCTTGAACTGTGCATGCGCCGTAGTTCACCCGCAGTTTGAATTTGCATAACGACTCGCTGGTCATAATGTTTTGGCTCATCGATGTATAAAACGCTTAGGTATGTTTTTTTTTTTTTTAAGAACAACAAAAAACATTTCTGTATTTCTCCTTTATACACATTCTGTTGATGAAATAATTCTGATGAAGTTGTAGAGTATATGTAGGCGCGACCAATTTTTCACGCAATTATTTACCAGCTGGTTTAATTTATTACTGGACTGCTTTGAACTGAAAAATACCTTTGTTGTTCAAATTTTCTTAACAGAAGTGTAGCTAAATCATAAATTCTAAAATTTATCAGCAGTGAAGACGTAACTTGACCTGTCTTTTTGATGGGCTACAGCGCCTACTTGCAGAACGGGTTAGGTAACTGCTCCTTTTGGTATTCGAGGGATTTCGTAGGTTCACCTGGGGTCATGGGCTATTGTATTCACAAGGCATTTTTTTTTTTTTTTTTTTTTGACGTATTAGTAACTAAGATATACTCTCTGAGTCATGTCAAAGGTTGCGTAGAAATATATATATATTTTCTCTTCTATGTCCGAACAAACTTTAAACACTTTTTCTTTTGGAATAAGCCTGATTAAGATGGTTTCCCTTTTTTCCGTTGAGAATTCCTTTGCAGCCGATGAAGCCGTTTTATCTCTTATTTCTCGTACGAATGAAAAATTGAACTTAGGATCGCTTTCCTGGGAATTTTGAAGTCTCATCTGGCGTGTTTTGTGTCGTGGTTGACACTATTACTTCTACCTTTAGCATGCATTATCTGATAAATGTCCCCCCCTCCCTCCCTTAGAATGGAGGACGTTACTCACGAGGGCGGAGTGCCCGAAGATAATGTATCTCTTCCATCATGAATATCATTCCGGGTTTGATGAACACCATCGTGAAATAAATGAATAAAGAGAATGTTCTTTTAAATTTGTGCCGAAAAAAGTAGATGATACCCTGCAGTATCTCAGAAGTATTCTCCAGACTTAGATCAAAACGAAATTAGAGGTAAACGATGCATATTTCAGGTAATTATAACCTGAAATATGCATCGTTTAAAAGAACCCGAATCCTACAGAGATATCTACTTGAGATGAATTAAAAGATCGTAATGGAAAATTACCTCGGAAATCAAACTGTGCATAGCCAGTTGAGCGCGTGTGGGGCTATGAGAGAGGCCAAGGCCTCCACAAACCAAAGAGAGAGAGAGAGAGAGAGAGAGAGAGAGAGAGAGAGAGAGAGAGAGAGAGAGAGAGAGAGATACGAGTAGAAGTAGATTATTAATAATATGCGACCCAAATGTCTGTATGTCTCCATGTAAATTACAGAGTATTTGTATTATTCCACTTTGGCCTTATGATTTATTAGTATTTTGCAGCCACCCTTTGAAAAAATTCTCTCGAGTTTAAAAGGTAATGATCTCTTGTAAAATATTTTCAGCAAAGAAGAATTTAGCTGTCTTCAATTTAAAATATGGGCTTTTGAAATTTTTTTCTGCTGGTTTAATCTGAAATGACAGCAGCACAGTACCAAATTTCAGCCTTCTAGATTTCTTTCAGTCTTCCAGTAACAAGGTTAGTTAATATGCACGTTCAGTTAAATAGTGTGGTTGGTTTTATATAAACATATTTTCTTAGAAGGGACAGACAAAACAATATTTGATTTTCAGAGTTATAATTGGTTGACTGGCGAAACGTTAGTGTCTTTTCTGGCCATCATCGATATCTAATCATTAATAGCATTGATGGTACGATCTGTAGGTCGTAATTATCGCTTAAGAGTTTGATCAGTTTTCTGTGTTCATGTCAAATTCCTTTAGAGATATGTCAGAAATCTCTTAATTTTACATTTAAATCTAAATTATTGTACTCGGATAAGCAATACAATACCTATGTTATCCTGAAAAAGGCCTCTGAGGTTGTGCAAATTCTTATTTTAGCATTAAATCAGCTCACACACCAACCATAAGAATAAGTATTTACTAAAATATTTACCAATTAAAATGAAATAAATATTTACAAAAACTGCTATTATATTAAATTAAATTATATACATGTTAAAAAACATTAAAACTGTGATAAAATCCTTGAGATAAAATACACTAAAATAAACCGGATTAAAAGCGATAAAAACCTCTGGAGCTTTCGGAAGCATCGGCTTTCTTCCTCAGCAATAACAAAACTTCCTGCAGCACGTCCATATATAACAGGCTCACGGTACTTATACACGTGGTGCAGTCGGCACATGGGCTGAACTGGAAGCGGAAATAGCTCGGGAACGTGTTAAGCAAAGCCATTCATCAGTACTTAGGATGACAGTTTCAAACAGAGGATGCATACGCATACCTCTGTCTCTATTCATAATATTGTGGTCGGATGAGCAGATTCGTAGGCTCTCGAGCCATTTACGGTTCCAGAACCCATGCGCTCGATCCACGATAACCGCATCCTCTGGGGAGATTTGATGCTGCTTCTCCCAAAAATGTTCGGCCACAGCAGACTTATCGTAATCAGCGGTTTTTATAGCATTTTCGTGCTCCCCCAGACGATCCTTGAGCCGTCGTTTTGTCCCGCCCACATAACATTCCCCACAATCCGGGCATTTTATCCTGTATACTACTCCACTACTCAGGTCCTTTGCTATTGGGTCTTTTACCTTAGACAACACTGTGTGCAACCTCCGCCTGGGAAGCTGCACACAGTGTGTTTTATAACCCCGCAAAACTCTAGCGAGATGCTCAGTAACGCCTGGAGTGTAAGGAATGTATGCAGTAGCCACAGGAACAAACGGTTCCTGACGGTTAGACTCTATTCCTCTACTAAACCTGTCTATGATCCTGTGGGGTATCCGCATTTTCTAAGGTCTGCTGTGACTCGTCTAATTTCACATTCTTTGTCCTCAGAGGTGGTGCAGTGTGACCCTGCTCTATCTAGTAGAGCAGGGTCACAAATGTTGTATACCAGGTCGTTTATTTGTGTTGCGAAAGAGGAAAGAAATGAGCGATTGTTTAGTATAGCGGCCACAATTTTAAATTCGGTATCTTTAAAGAATCTGTTAAACTGTTTGTGCCACTGTTCAACATATGGGACAGAAGTAAAGTATGTTTTTGATGTTCCTATTGTTGGTTGGTGTAGTTTTTAGAATCATATCCTATCCCTGTGATCAAGACATATCGTCGAAAGGCCCCGTCAGTTTCAGGAAGGAAAATCGTTTTTCAAAATTTACGTTAAATTTAAAAAAAAATTTTTCATTGATTTTTATTACTGTAATTATTTATATATATATATATAAATACTGAGGTCTTATTGAATTATATTCACTTCAGTTAATAAAAATCTACATATCTTCCATTATTAGCTATAATTAACCATAATCATATATATATATATATTATAGACTTATATAATCTATTTTGTTATTCGTTAGTCTTTTTCCACATGAATTTTTCTAGGTGCATCTTTAGTTTTCAATATATACTGTAGTGACGGTGTCATGTAAATTGAAACGGATTATTTAAATATGAGATTTAATTATCCCATATATATGCGTGTGTGAAAAGTCTTTAATTGATCAAAGGAGTAATTCAATTTCCAGAACATCTCGAGTTTGAAATATTTTAAATAAATTAAAGGCTAGTTCTTTTCTCTTTAATTTATTCAAACCTGGCTGAATATATCATTATGAATTGTTTGTTTATTAAATAATCCTTTCACAAATAGAGGAGGTCCACTTATTCCATATTTGCATAACTTAAAGAACAGGAGTGATACATTGTACTGAAGCACTTTCTATAATCAGAATGAATGATACTCACTTCGTCTATTTGTTTAAGCAATTAGTTACATTTTCCTTAGCGTCATATTGCAAATAGCGGTTCTCATTCATTTACAAGATGATAAATCCAGTTATACTGCATGTCTTCATAAAATCAGATAATTTCTTGCAATTATTTCAACAAATTTCAATTTTACACACTAAAAAGTTTCTCTCCGAGCAAGAGAATTTTACAGGAGGTCATTCATTATCTTCTCCGCGTCGCATTCCCTCTACAACGCCACCCCTTCTGATTAATAAACTATTAGTTTGAGAAACGCAGTGCTACTTTCATCAGTCGGTACCACTAATTATGCGGGTGTACCTATACAGAGTAAGAAAGAAGAGAGCCAGTGAATGACCTTCAACCGCCTGTAGAATTTCTCCTCATTATAGTGATATTTTTTCACAACTCCTGCCTGCTGTATGCGCACACATATACAAACGTATAGTGTGTATATAAATTGTTTAGAAACACTTTGTCGTCGCCCTTAGTCTCTTTTCAAATATCCACTAGAAAGGACGTTGACCTAGTGTGAAGAGAGTTTAATAAATCATTCATTCATTGAAGAGGGTTTATGCTAATACAGACCGATGTCCAAAGTAACTTCCCTTTAATTAATTCGTGACTGCTTAAACGTGTGACTTAGAAAACATAATTACTTTGGGCTGGTGGCAAGAGTATCCTCCCAAAGATAAACACCAGGAAATAAATAGATTGCATACCGTGGGGAACTCAACTGTCTGCTGATTAAAGAGAGCAATTCATTATAGTTCGTTCCATCAATGGGCATCCTTAAGCGGAAGGTAAATGAAAAGTAAGAGTATGATTAGTGTTGAGATATTATTGAGTATAGTTGAGTATCATCATCACAGATTAACCATGGAGAGATTTTAGGGTTACTAAAATTAGGAAGAGCTGTTTGTTGTTAGCTTATTAAGAGAAATTATTTACTTTCTTTTTGAAATGAAGATCTAACTTACGCTTAGCTAACTTATTCTGTGCCTTGTCAGCAAATTCCTGCCAGTTAGTGATGACTGCTTATCTGCTTTTCCGAAAGAATGCACTGATTTCTTAGTTGCTCACTCTAACTTTACAATTAGCTCACAGTTCAGGAATTGATGCATTTAGCTGTGCATATGCTACAGATGACGGTCGTCAAAATAACTCTGTCTTCTACATCCTTTCAGTTTATTTCATGTCTTTCTGAAGCGAATGGCTTACATGGTCGCTCACTAGAGTTCGTTGAACTTTGCTTTTCCTTCTAGTGTCCGCTGGTCTACATGACTACATGGAGCTTCTTAGATACTTCAGTACACACACACACACACTCACTTACTACTACATACATTATACGTCTCAGTACAGATAATGCTGAAATGGACATAAAAAATCAAGTTGAGTAACTTTTTAAAATTCTTTGAGACAACAGTTGTTTTACAAACACTGAGGTCTTATTGAATTATATTCACTTCAGTTAATAAAAATCAACATATCTTCCATTATTAGCTATAATTAACCATAATTATGAATTTTTGAAATGAGCTGTAAAATTGCTGTGAAATTTATGATAGACAAATTGTTACGAAGGATATTGCGAAAGTTTAAAAGTATTAAAAGACGCCGGAATAAGCAAACCATTTATAAACCTGTCTCAATGCCCCCAGTTTCTTTCTTTCTTTTTTTTTTTTTTTTTTTCGAAAAAAATTTTAAACCTTTTGAACAAAATGTTGTGATTATTTAACTCCTTCGTTCTGTTCAAAGTTTGTTCCTTTTTAACAATGTGGGACGTACGACTTCGTAATAAATATTGTTTTCAACGATTTTCGGCCATCAAATAAACATGCACAAACCATTACTATGGCCATTTAATATTAAAAACGCATTGTCAGTGTAAGAAGAATTGATGTACATTGTATAAAACTTTCCAGAAAAGTCCATACATCTGTCAAGTCACCTTCTTCTTCTTTGAAGGCCTAAACTAATTTAGGTGTATATACACGTGAATTAAGAGCACTAAAAGATAAATTGTTCTCATAGAAGTTTGTCTTTGGTAAACTAGAAAATCTGCGGGTCGAGTTTTGTTAATTTTATAATGACTTTCCATTCACTACCACTATTGTGGCTATAATTACATGTGAATGTCGACATACAAGGACACGAGGAATTTTTATGGGCCTTTTACGCAACGTGACTGAATTAGTCAGTGAAAAAAAAAACATGCGAAGGTAGCATGGTTTTTTCTCCCAGAAACTCGGGTTTTCCCTCCAGCAAAAATCGAATCACACAAAATACCAACTTACAGACGTATTATATACGGCGCAGTATGACCTAAGTTGTTGAAGCGCCTAAAAGCCTACAACAACATTTTACCCACAACTGATAGGAGAAAGTATCCGAATACGGGATCATTACTTTGATGACAAATTGAACAAATTAAAGTAACATGTTATTAACATTACACGATTTTAATAGGTTGCATATACACTGAATGGCTACTTTATTAGATACCATATCCTTTTCATGAAATGGAGCGACCCTTCAGTAAGAGTACGTGTTCGTACCATGCGATATAAAACAGGTGGACGGATATGTAGGAATGCTGTATGTGTGATTTTTTTTTTAAATTATTACTGTCTGTATTGTTCGTTTCTTGAACCATCTGTGACAGCGGTGAGCTGGGGGTGATATTTACACACTAAGGTAAGCAGGGACATGTGTGTTCTTGATTACTTGGAGCAGCATGTATACTTGACCTGTAAGGTATTTACATCGTTTTATATTTATAACTCCAATTTGGAGAGAGTAACAAACTGAAAAATGCAGTTTCATATCTAATTTTGTCTAATATGTACAGTAGTGTGCTTTCTTACATTTTATTTACAATTACTGTACAATTATTTTTTTAACCTAAATTATTACAATTTCTGTTATTTATTTAACTGCTGGCGAGACGTGTTCTGGCTGCGGTGGATAATGCTGCTGTGTTCACTACTGTACCTACAGGGTAACAAGAAAATAATTGGTTTTCATTCTGCTGGTATCCTTGAAGTCATAACGATAAGCTTGTATTGCAGGGGTCGGCAACCTTTTTTGAGTGAAGAGCCATTTTTGATCTAATTAAAAAATAGAAAAAAAAAAGGAATCCGTAGAGCCGCACCTCAGCTCAAGCTGGGAGGAGGGGGAGGGGGGGTTAAGAGATGAAATGGAGTGGGAAGGTGATTTATTAAAAAATATATATTTCTCGAAATATTATTTATTAATACTGAAAAAATGTAACAAACATCCAATTAGGTACAAATAAATGTGACTTTGTTGCTGAACTTCTTCAGTGAGTCTCTCAACATCAGGCGAGTATGCCGTAATTTTCATCTTTAAACATGCTGAGAGATCGCATTGTTCAGACGGTTTCTTGATTTATTTTTAATATAGTTCATGTTTGAAATTATTTGCCCGCAGAAATACGCCGAACCAAAAACAGAGAAGTTCAAATGCAAATATTTTCAAATTTATATACGTGTCCAGTAAGCTACACCACGCATCGAACACAATTTGGCCTTTCATTTTCAACTCATCTATCTCTGTCCATTTGTGTAGAATTGCAAAGGCAGCCTTTTGCCTCTCCAAATCCTCAGTTTCAGTCTTGCACTCCACATGTCCTTGATTTTTAAGTCCTCTAACTCCATTTCAAATTGTGCTTCATGTGGGCTAAAAGTTAAAGAGCCGTAGTTACATGTTCAAAGTGTCGCAGGTTGCCGACCCCTGTTGTATTGTTTCCAATATCTCCAGGTTTCTGTATGCTTTATGTTGGCAGAATTGATCAAGATTAATGTCTAAGTTATTAATCAGATCTACCGTGTTTCCAGGAAACATGCATCTCAGGCCTTTAAGATTAATAATCTGGCCATTAATCTTGATAAATTAGGAGTGGAAGTCTGGGATCAATTTGGCTTATTCCAGCAACTCTGGGAGTTTTAATAGGAGGTGTGATATCTGTAATGGGCAAGACGAAAGATTAAGTAAGTTTGAAAGTGGCATGGTATTCGGTCCGAGACGCGCCGGTATGAGTGTCTCGGAAACTGCAACCTTGCTGGAATTTTCATGTGCTATTGTGTGTCGGCCGCATCGAAATTTGTCCAATAATCAAATAACATTCGACCAACGGCGATCTTGTGGTCGGAAACAGCTCACTGATACGAGTGGATAATGGAGGGTGATAAGACTTTGCAGATTAACAGGAAGGCCACATTCAATGAGATACACAGTATACCACAGCGGTAACCAAAGATACATTTCAGAACGCACAACTCATCATGCCTTGTCATAGGTGGAGCGCGGCAGTGGACTACCGAACCGAGTTCCACTCCTGTCAGAAAAGAACAAAATTCTACGGTTACAATGGGCTCAGAAACAGCCACTGTATAGCGGAGGATTGGTAAAACGTTGTCCGATCTGACAAATCTCAGTTCCTGCTGTGTCACGCTGATGGGTGGACCAGAATATCGCAAAGGCATACCAGGCAGGATGAATCCATTGATTCATCCTGTCAAGTATCAATGGTGCAGGTTGTCGAGGCGATATAATGGTATGTAGCGTTTTTTTTTTTTTACTATCCACATTGGTGGCCTTGAAATTAATTACGCACCAAAATCAAGATATCAAGATATCAAGGTAAACGCTGCAGCTTAAATCATAGTAGAGTTATGCCCGTAAATTGCAAGTGTTCTCTGATTCTAATTAATTCTAATTATTATATTAGGGCCACCCATAATTTCTTACATATGCCCGTATACAGGGCGATTCACTACTAGTGCGACAAACTTGCAGGAGGTGTAGGGGGCACAACGACGAATCGGAACCACATAGCATTGCAGGGTCCGAAATGCCTTCGTCATGCGGTAGAGGACATTGAACGGGAGGTCGCGTGAACAGCGATCCCGCTAGAAGTCAGCATTTGCGAACCGTTTCTGTTGAAGAAACCAAGTAGCAAAAGTCCTCCGGAGTGGATAATCCGCAGGCTCCAATGATTAGACGCGTTGCAGATGGTATGAACTCATTTGGTTTGTTGACAGTATCCTCCATACAGTGGATTGGGAAATACCCAATTGTTGGCCTATCGCTCGAGTACTCGTACTCGGATTGCCTTCTGCAAGACGTAGGACATTCTTCTCATTGTCTGGCGTCCTCGTCGTTCGCTCTCGATTCATGGTACATCTCGTGAAACAACCAGTCGCACGTAACCTTCTGTGCACACGAGCGAAAATTGTATGATGAGGAGCACGCCTGTGCGGGAAACGTTCCTGGTACAAGCGGAGAGCGGCGCGCCCGTTACAGTCCGCAGCTCCATGCGCGAGGTGCATGTCGGCCAGTTCAACTTTTGAATACTCGTCCATCCTACTGCCTCGGGAACCGGTTCGCAAATGCTGACTTCCAGCGGGATCGCTGTTCACGCGACCTCCCGTTCAACGTCCTCTACCGCATGACGAAGGCATTTCGGACCCTGTAATGCTATGTGATTCCGATTCGTCTTTGTGCCCCCTACATCTCCTGCAAGTTTGTCGCACTGGTAGTGAATCACCTTGTATGCATTATGTCTGTAAATTGTGTGTGTTCTCTGGTCGATTTGCCTGTTTTGCTGGACAAAGAACCTCAGTTCCTGGGGGAAAGACCTTGCTATCTATGCCTGAAACCGACTAACTCAGCCACGGAGTGAAAAAAACCCATTAACGTTCCTCGCGTCATCGACGAGATTCGAACCCAGTCCTTTTCCACCCGGTGTGGGGAGGACGGTGACGATACCACTGTGCTACCGCGCAGACTGTTCTCTGATTGGTTGCCTGTTTTGCTGACGATAAAAATCAGGGATTCTGGGAGGGAAACCATGCTCTCATCGCCTGAGCCCGACTAGCTCAGCCGCAGCGTGAAATGGCCCATAAAAGTTCATGTTATTGGCAGGATTCGAACCAATATATTTTCTACACAGTATGAGAAGGCTGTGATTATAACTGCTGTGCTACTTGCGAGGATAAGATGTCACAGGCTATTTGGAAATTGTTTTCGACCAGGCACATCCTTTCATGATTGCAGAGTTATATCAATGAATAGGTTCTTCCATCGGGGTAATACTTCATGTCACAAGGCCAGAATTGTACAGGACGGGTTACAGAAAACATGAGAGTGAATTCAGACTACTGCAGCGGCTGCCCAATTAATCAGATATCAGTACAATTGGGAATCTGTGGGATGAGGTGGAATAGGCTCTTTGAAGTGCAGATTCGCAACCATTGAATTTGCGACAGCTGAGGAAAGCAATTGAGTGAACATTGACCAGTATTCCAGCAGCACTTTTCGACACCTCGTTGAGTCCATGCCACCAGTTCAGGCTGTTCTGAGGTTAAATGGAGAACTATTCGCTTATTAAACAGGTTAACTAACCTAATAAAGTGGTCGCTCAGCGTATAAAGAAACTTTCTAAATTTACTCTTTATTGCTTCATATTTTTAAAAAGACTTGAATATTTGAACAAATTACAATTTTCCCAAGAAGGTTAGATTCCCATATCAAGGCATCTGGTTTCCAAATATGGTTTGAGATAGCACACGTAAAGACCAGGGGCGACTCGTCCATAGGCACTACAGCACCCAGCTATTTAAATCTAGATATACAGTGAACGGAGTTATATGAAATTTTGTGAACAATGCAACGCAATAATTATTTTTATTAACAGGACTCGCATATAGTATGCGCATCCTCTATTTCCAGTAATAATTTCAATAATAAATGAATAAAAACACAAAATCATTTCCAACTTTGACGTTTGATTAACTGTAGGCCTTACTGTGCGCCAGGCAGTGACACATTTTGCATTACAGTGAATATCTGGTAGTTGGTTTCCATTGGCAACCAGCATATCGGCAACTTGCCAATATACGTTTTTTATAGGTGAAAACGAATCAAAGTCACTGTAAAGCGCGCAATGCAGATTCATCGTTGACCATGATGGGTGTGTAGCCACAATATCGGTGTCTTTTTGTTATTCGCCCGAATTTCCATTAAGTTACTAAATAATATCAGTGTTAAGTCAATACTCAACATTCAACAGTGCAATTATGTGATTACAGCTTAATTGCGAATTGAACTTGAACTTAGTAAGTTGAAGTGCGATTAAAAAAGAAGGCCACCCCACACCAAAGATTCAAATTTCTCAGCTGTTGTTGTTATATGTTTGTTTATTTGGTTTTTAGAAGCATTAGAAACTAAGGCCATATTGCTCCGGGGATATGCGGTGGTCATTCCCTGACCTTTCCGCATCCTCCTTATTTGGTAGTCACGGGCTCGAACCCCGGTCTAATCAAGAAGTGTGTGCTACGCACTGCTGCACCTGGCTACGGAGGCGGCCAAATTTCTCAGCGGGGAATGAGTAATAATAATAAATATATTCGCAGTTTTAAAACTGGTGGTACCAAGGGAAAAGTTGGCTTTGTGGTTGTAAGGTTAAAAATGCATTGTTTTGTTTTCCATGTTTACTGTTTGGAGGTGACTAAACGTGGACAAAAAGTGGCTTTACAAACAAACACAATGAAAGAAAAAAACTCTAAAACATGAGAGTTCGAAGAAACATGTATCAAATGTGATTTCACTATCGCTTTTAGGAAGCGTAAATATTAAAGATCAGCTTAGTGAGGCCTACCAATCTATTAAACAAACATATGGTGATTTTGTGTACTAACTGTTCTCTATATGTATATTCTAGTATTAACGGCTCTGAGGAATTATAATTTTTTCATTTCAATAATACTGCAAACATAACAGAAAAGTTACCAAGAATCGTGAGGTATTATCTAAAATAGTAGACTGCATTAAATTTTGTGGACAGTTTGAAGTTCCTTTACGTAGACATGACGAAAAAAACGATTCTAATAATCCAGGAGTATTCAGAGGATTAATAAATTTCGCCTGTACATTAGATTCCAATTAAAAGAACCATTAAAAAAGTCATGCAGCATTTAAAGGCATTTCAAAAACTATTCAGAATGATATTCTTGACTATTTGCTGAAAATATGCCGGGATAAAATAAAAAGAGAAATTAAAGCAGCTTCATTCGTAGCTGTCATGGCTGATGACACAACAGATGTTTCGATTTAGAACATATACAAATGGTATTCTAAGATATGAACTGGAAATTAATAAGATATGAACTGGAAATATGAATGGAGACATTTTTGAGCGATTTTGGGGTTTTTCACTCCCGAAAACCAAACGGCAGACGGAATACCGAAGTTCATTCTAGATGAGTTCGACATAATCCTCGAAGGAAATACTCAAAAACTGGTTGCTCAGACATTTTATGACGCAAATGTGATGAAAGGGAAACAAAGGGGAAGTTCAGGCTAAAATAAAAGAAGTGTACAATAATGCACATTTTATTCACTGCTATGCACACCAACTGAATCTGATGATGAGAAATGCAGCAAGTAGTACCCGAGATTCAAGAATATTATTTTCGAACCTCATGTCGATACCAACATTTTTCTCGAGATCACCACAGCGTCTCTCTGTTCTTAGAAAACATATGGACATAGTGTGCATAGTGTTAGGGTCGGGCGCCACCTGTGGTTTCCCACATCTGCGCCATATGTACACTGTGAAGAGATACAGAACACTGTAAATGCCAGAAAAAAGTGTAGTGTGTTGAATGTGTAGTTTTGTGTTGGATTCTGTTGCGTGTCCTGGCATTTGGCTGCAGGACCCCAGATGGGATCCCACGTTGCCCGCACACACCACTAGGAGGTAGCCAGGCTGCCCATTATTCTCTGGCAGGTCTCCGTCAGGGTCGCCTGAGCTTCCTGAACGGAGACCAATTAAAAAAATAAAAATAAAAATAAATAAAAAAATAATAATAAAAAACGATAATAATAATTAAAATAATAATAATAATAAATAATAAAAAAATAAAGTAATAAAAAAATAAAATAAAATAAAAAAATAAAATAAAATAAGTAAATAAATAAAAAATAAGGTAGAGTGCGGCAGTACAGGGTGTACGGAAGAAGATGGGGATGACAGTAAGAGTAAGGGATGTAGGTGAGGGCATCCCCTAAATTCACAGTGGAGCATATGCCCCACCATTAGAAAAGGGGGGGAGGGGACAACAACTCCAGAAGTGTAGAAAAGCAACTCAGCGAGAGTGCTGAGTGTGACTTATATTTTGCGGTGGAGTGGTCAAGACCACTGGAGCCTACCCAACCATATGGAAAGTTAGCAGGTAATCCTACTCTGGATGTTCCAGGGTTAGCAAGTCGATGCTGGTAAAACTATCAAGTACAGATTTTTTATTTCAAGTTTGAGTAAGTCCCTTACAGGTTTGTATCCCTGGCTTGAGTTGGTTGTAGAGTCCTGCGCCTAGAAAAGAGGTTCTGTGCGTACTCCGTTAATGATTTGTAATATTGTTCTTCAGAAATTAACAGGTGCTCCTGTCCTTGAGGTATGTGTTGGAGTCTGGTGTACAGTGTTCCTTGAAGATCGTCATAAATTGGGCAGTTATAAAGCACATGGTCCCAATCTTCAATTTCTCCACATGTACAGTAGGGGTTATTGATGATTCCCAAGGTAGTCAGTCTTGGGAAGTATAGAGCCGTGTCCAGTTATAATATATGTACAGTAGAGGCCAGGAGAAAACCAAGGCGGCGACTTTGGATAAACTAGTTTGACATCCGGGATGACATCCGGGATGAATTTCTTAGTTATCAGGCCATTGTCCGTCTCCTCCCATCTTGTCTGCCAGATTTGTAGTAGCATGGCAGCTAGTTTTTTCTTTTCTTGCGCTTACAGTCAGTGCGGGTGTCGATGGTATGTCCAAAGATGGTAGCTGCGATTCCCCGCGACAGGCAGTAGTGCAATCCTCGACGGATAACCTCCAAGTCAAGGGGGAGGACACCTGCAAGAACCTAGAAGCATATGGACAGAGTACAGAGTATTTTTTGGGTCTAACGGCACCAGGGATTTACCCCATCTCCACGTATGTTCTTTGTATCGAGGACAGTACGCTGTCAAGGCCAGAGGTTTAAAAGTGTGTGGATCATGTATTGTGTAATATGTTGTGCCCCTTGTTCCTCTGGCTTGTTAGCCGCCAGGCCCCAGATGGGACCTGTCGTTTACGTACTCCGCCACGTGGAGGCCAGCCAGGTGTTCCCTTAAAGTTTGCTGCTCTGGCAGGTCCTACCACCTATTTTCCTGAGATTTCAGTGGCTAGGACCTTAAAAATATATATATATAAAAAAAAAAATAATAATAATAAAATAAATAAATAAATAAATAAAAATCATTAAAATAAAAATTCTTCTTTTTTTTGGGCACAGATGGTACATTACACGCAACTTAGAGGGGCTATAAGGGATAAGCGCTGGAGGTAATAATATTTCCTAATAGGTCGGGCATGAATTTTGGTGTTTTAAATTTGGACGTGTGGGGCAGACGCTGTTGTAAAGAGAAAGAGATGGGAGGGGAGGTGAAAGACTGGGGGGTTGGAAATTGGAAGTAAGGGGTCTATAGGGAAGATGACCCCTGTTGAAGTAGTGGGGCATGCCCATGGCCCACCGGAGGAGAAAAAGGGGTGGCAGGAGGGGGGAGGAGACAGCAGGCCGTCCCCTCCCCCCTGCTAGGGAAAGAGGAGTAAAAAGCAGGCTAGACAGAGCCGGGGCGCTATATGACATCATAAGATGCAATCTTCAAGGTCCAAGTTTCAATCTTCGTCCTTGCATAGGTCCAGTGGAGGTCCAAGTCCAGCAGTCAGGTCCAGTTTGTTACGTTCATGTGTTTTATCTGCTTCAGGTGGTCACTATTTCAGAGTTTCGCAGTATCTCAGGTAGTTACGTCTGTGTTTTCATAGGTTAGTGATGATGTCGCATGGATCTTTGTCTTTCAAAGAGTTTGCGGGCAAAGATGGTGAAAGCCCGGTAATTATCTTCATCTTGCAATATTATTTCTTCTCGGTTTTTAGCAAGGAGTTGATGCGTGTATATAGCTGACATCTGAGGTCTTCGTAGTTGTCACAGTCATGGATAAGATGTTCCCATGTTTCCTCCTGACCGCAGTTACAGCTCGGGTTGTCAGAGATTCCCAGCTCATGGAGTTTTCCTCTGAAGGAGCCATGTCCTGTAAGAAGGAAGGTGGTGTGCAAGCCAGGGGAAAACCAGGACGGGGAAATAGGATATACCCTGCTGACATCGGGTATAAATTTTTTGGTGACTTGACCTTTTGTGGTAAGATTCCATCTATTTTGCCAGATAGATTGCAGGTGTTCCGTTAACCTCTTATTTTCTGAGGATTTGCTTTTCTGTGGATCTGTTGTGTAGCCTAAATAAGTTGTGGTTCTTCCTTTTGAATGTTGGTGTAGCAGCCCACAGCGCACAATCTCCAGGTCCAGGGGAAGGAAGCCTGCCAGGACCTGGAGCGCATGGGTGCTCACCGTGCAGCAGGCTCTAGTTGTTGTCAATAGTATGGATCGGTGGATCGACTCCAGCTTTTTCTTGTTGACTGCTGTGTTTGCTTTCTGATACCAGGCGCCTGCACCATAGGAAAGGATAGGGATGAAGAGAGCTTTGTATAGAAGAGAAAGGGCCCTCCTCTTTAGTGCCCAGTCCCTCCTGGTGATTTTGGTTATCAGGGCCGAGAGCCTTCTTGTTTTCGTTCTGAGATAACAGAGATGAGATGTGAAGTTCAAGTTTCGGTCTAGTGTTATTCCTAAGTACTTTAGTTCCTGTTTGAGTTTGATGGTCGCTCCATTTATTTTGATTAGTGGAGGTCTGCCAGGGTCAAGGTGACCCCTGAGGAGTATTGAGGTTGTTTTTTCGGTTGAGATCGTAAGCATATGGACAGCCGTGTTGCCCGACCTTCGCCTACAAGGTTTGGTGTGGATTTTATTGAATCATTAGCAACTAAGGCTATAATGCGCCAACCTTCGCCTACAAGATGGAACTTCATTATACGCACCGTGAACAGCGTTTATGAAAATTTTGAATCCTTAAAAAGTGCACGGAGGAACTACAAGCGACAGCAAACGCAGATAAGACGATTTCAGAAGCAACTGGAATTTTGCACATCTTGAGTAATGAAAAATTCGAGTTCTGGTTAGAACTTTTCCATCAGATAATGCCTCACTTGGAAGTTATTTATAATCAAATGCAATCTCGAGAAATTGAGGCAGTTAAAATAGATAAATATATAGGAAACTTTAAGAATGCCATTCTAAAAATCAGGAATTCGATGTACTATGAAAATCCTTCAAAAACACTCATGATTGAAGCGAAGGAAGTATATGACTATATAAGTGTTGACATAGGTGAGAGATATTCTTTTAGAAAGCAATTAATTGCTGGTAAATCGTTTAACAAGGAGAACTGTGTTATTTTTCGTACGAAAATGCCCATAGAAGAGGTACGGGAGATTACTGAGGCATATCCTATGATTTAAGGAGAAAAACATCTTACGGAATTACAAGTTTTGTAAAGCAGACATAATCTACACAATTATTGTAAATTAACTGACTTGCTGATATTTATCTCAGAAAATAATCTAGCTGAAGTTCTTGGTGAACTACAAAACTCATAAAAGTTGTTTTGGCCATTCCGATGACTACTTCAGAGCCTGAACGCTGCCATTCGACATTAAAAAGAATGAAAACATTTTTAAGGAGCACTATGAATCAGGAAAGGCTAAATGCTCAAGCAATGCTTTCAATAGAGAAAAGCTTGGTCAACAGTGCACCAAACTCGAATGAAAAAGTTATTAATCTATTTTCAACAAATAAAAACCGAAGAATGGATTTTTTTTTTTTTTAAATAAAAGTTCAAGTCTGTTAATGGTAAACGTCTAGTTAATGTTTTGTAGTATTTTAACTTGCTTATTATTATTACTGTGTAAGTCTACATGTCTTATAACCAAGGCAATTTAATATAACTTTAAGACGCAGCACCCACAAACATCATATTCACGAGCCGCCACTGGCTCTTAGCCCAAGCCAACCGTTTCTTGCAATTTTTCGGTTTTAATAAGGTTTTCGGACCGCTACTCAACCATGAAGTCCTGTTTGTTTAAGATGAAGTTTACAGTGGATGTAGATACGGAAGTTTCTCTGTTCCTTTTCAACTAAGCTCGGATTTAAGGCGCAGTAAGTCCTCTATTGCTTTTAGAAATCAGTATTATGATCTTATCTTGTACTTCCGTTGTTACGCGCAGTCGTCATGTTCGTAGTTTGTACTCTAAACTGCCAGTCTCCTTAAATTGTCTAATGGTAGATTGTACTCGTTAAAATAAAAAACATTTTTTTTCCAATGATTTTCATGGAATAACTTTCTTTATTCCATGATTTTCATGGAATAACTTTCTTTATACTTTCTTTAAATTTTCTTTCTTTATAACTTTCTTTATAACAAGTGTTCATGACAATATGTTGTCATGAACAATTGTTATGGAAAAACTTCAAATAAAAAAAAAAGATTAATAAGCCGCTATTACCACTAATAATCTCTCTCCTGGTAGGTATCTTCATAGTCTGGAAGTCTGTTGTACCGCACTGACCTACAGCTACCTGGTAGGCATCTTGGTACCGGACGCCCATCCTGGTCCAGAGGATGGGAGTTAAAATTGGGTGGTAGTGTGAGCCATCAGGCAAAAGGGGGTAGAGGCCACAGAGGGTGGGGAAGGGGATTGGAGGAAGGAGACTCAACCACCCCAAGTGATAGAAATAAAAGAACATAGGGAAATAGATTCCTATGGTGGAACGTGCTTTTTGCAGCTCTGTCCCACACTTGGCCTGGGGGTTTACCTGTTTGACTAGTATCAGCATCCCACACCATGGAAAAACTACAACATATTGTCAGGTTGGATCAGCATCCCACACCTTTGAAAAACTACAGCATAGTGTCAGCTTGGATAACCATGAGGCCCCTGAGGGCCTGCATAGCCATCAGTTTGTCCGGTGAAGAGGCTAAGACAGAACTTGCAATTAATAATAACTTTCATTCACTCAACATTCACACAATTTTACTTTTTATAGCTTTTTCTTTTTTTTTTTAAATAATAAGAGAAGTTTACCTCAATATAGTACTTAGAACACTTCCATATGATACTCTCCAGAAATTAAAACGAAAAAATCGAAAAACTTACATTAGAGTAACAAATAATTAAAAATCAACTTAACACAATAAAACTCAATTTAACACAATTAAAAATCAATTTAACATTAACGATTGATTTTTAATTGTGATAAATTGAGTTTTATTGTGTTACATTGATTTTTAATTATTTTTTTAAAAATTTTAAATTATTTGTTACTCTAATGTAAGTTTTTCGATTTTTTCGTTTTAATTTCTGGAGAGTATATATCATCGGAAGTGTTCTACGTACTATATTGAGGTAAACGCCTCTTATTATTTTACAAATATTGATATCAATCAACGTAGAACGTATTGAGCATTACAGCTCTGGTTCATGCTATATAGGTTTTTCCTACACTTTCTATTTTATTTTATATATGAGATTAGATATTAGTATTAGTATTAGTATTAGTAACGGCCGTATGGTGCAAGAAAGCCTATGGCTTATGCTGCACCAGCCAAAAAAAAAAAAAAAAAAAAAAAAAATCCGAACAAAACAATGATAAAAACAAAAATTAAATAAATAAATAAATAATAATAATTAATAAATAAATAAAAATAATAAAATGAAATTAAAAATTAAATAAAAAGGAAATTAATCCTATCATCCTATGCGCTTCCCTTACCCGAAAGTACTATCCAGATGACCTTTGAATTTCCCCAAACTGTCGGCCTCTACCACCCATGAAGGCAACTTATTCCAGTAATTTATAACTCGCTGGCTAAAATAAAACTTCCTGCAGTCCAATCTAAATATTTCCCCGCGTAACTTGAATTTATGTCCCCTAGTTCTAGCATCATTTATAATCTTGAAAATTTTGTCCTCATTCATTTTACTGATGAAATGAATGAGGACAACACCTCAACGCCTTAAACACCTCAATCAAATCTCCTCTAAGGTGTCTAGTTTCCAAACTCTGCAACCCACATATTCGAAGTCTTTCTTCATAAGGACGCCCTTTTGCCGATCTCACCAGGCGAGTTACCCTTCTTTGCACCCTTTCAAGAAGCTCGATGTCTTTCTTTAGGTGCGGTCTCCATACTTGAACACAGTATTCCAAGTGTGGTCTAACATAGGCCTTATATAATGGGATTATCACGTCCCTATCTCTACTTGCAAAAGTTCGATAGATCATCGATAGGACACCATGGGCCTTCCTTGCAACCTGTTTACAATGCTCAGAGAATTTCATGTCTGACCGTATCGTAACACCCAAGTCCCTTTCCTCCAGTACTGAGTTTAGTTGAACTCCACCAAGTGAATAAGTTATTTTGGGATTACTGTTTCCCAGGTGTAATACCTTACACTTTGTTGGATTAAAGCACAGCTGCCATTTTTCTGACCATTCTTGCAGTCTATCTAGGTCTCTCTGAAGAAGCTCAGCTTGACAGTGATCATTAACTACTCTACCAATTTTAACATCATCTGCAAATTTAGACATCACGCCCTCTATCCCTTCATCAATGTCGTTTATGAAAATTAAAAACAACAGTGGTCCTAATACTGATCCTTGGGGAACCCCACTTCTTACATCAACCCAATCTGAGGAATAGCCATTTATCACAACCCTCTGCCTCCTGCCCTGAAGCCATCCTTCTATCCATCTAAGGATTTTCCCAGTGATTCCAACCTGTTCCAGCTTATAAAGCAACCGCTCATGTGGGACTGAGTCAAAAGCTTTGCTGAAATCTAAATAAACAATGTCGAAATTATTCCCTAAATCCAGCTCGTGAGTGACCTTTTCGAAATAGCGAACCAGATTTGTTAAACATGATTTTCCCTTTACAAAACCATGCTGAGTATCCTTGAGAATTTCAATTCGATCCAAATGATCCTGAATTCCACCCTTGATCAATGCCTCCATGATTTTCCCTACTACTGAAGTCAGACTGACAGGTCGATAATTTCCCACTTCACTTTTAGAGCCACCCTTATGTATGGGAGATACATTTGCACTTTTCCAATCCAAGGGAATCTCCCCAGAGTCTAGTGATGCTCGCATAACCAGCCTCAGTGGTTCAATGCACTCGCTTGCCGCCTCTCTCAAGATTATAGGGTATATTCCATCAACTCCAGGAGCCTTACTAGTCTGTAGGCTTGAAAGTTTTTTCATTAAATAATCTTGCGAAATTTCAATATCATTAATTACATATTTTTTAACTTCGCTCCCACAATTTCCCATTGCCACAAAAGGCTTTTCATTTGTAAATATCGATGCAAAATAACTGTTGAGTTCATCTGCAACGGCAGCTGGTGTATTTATTACTATTCCCTTTCCCTTACGTAAAGGTCCGATCTGGTTTGTCCTGCTCTTCTTGGCATTTATATATGTGAAGAATTCTTTATCCCCCCTCTTTGCTCTGTTTGCTAGTGATTTCTCATAAACTGCCTTTGCCTGTCGAACCTTTTCTGTGGCTCTATTACACATCACCTTGTAGCTGTTATAGGCTTCAGTACTTTTTATTGCTCTGTAACGTTTCCATGCCACCTTTTTCTGCTCAAGTAATGTGGCAACTTCACTATTCATCCAACTTGGAACCCTTCTCGTGGAGTATTTTTTTAATGGTATATACGCATTCAAGGCATCTTTGATTAATGTTTTAAAAGCGTACCACAGTTCAATTGTATTCATTCTCTGCGCGATATCTACCCAGTTAATAGAGGCCATGTAGTACCTTAAGGCATCGTAATTTCCTTTTCTGAAATTAAAACCCATTCCTTTGCCTTTTACTTCTGCTACCTCTCTCGTCATCATCCACCGTAGAACTCCGTGATCACTTCCTGCTACTGGTTCCTCTACTGTCAGCCCTGTTATGTCATCTGATTCATGTGTGATGATGATGTCTAGGATATTCTTTTCTCTAGTACTTTCCCTGACATGTTGATACAAATAACAGTCATCTAGTTGATTTAAAAATTTTGTTCCCCATGTCGAGTTTCCTTCCCATTTACTCCAATCAATTAGAGGCAAATTGAAATCACCCATAATAAGGCATTGACGCTTACTTGCCCATTCCATTTGCATGTAGAGGCTTTTGTCATAGTCTTCACAATCACCTGGTCTGTAGATTACGCCTACTCGCATTGTACCTTTGTTTCCAACTATCTCACACCATACAGACTCTATACTTGCATGTGAAATGTCTGAATCTGGGAAAGCTATCGTCGCACTCAGGCTGCTTCTGATAAGAAGCATTACCCCACCACCCCTTCTATCTACTCTATCCTTCCTAAATACATTATACAAGCCGTACTGAAACTCATCATCCCCAATTTCCGGATGGCACCACGTCTCCGTAAGCCCTATTATGTCCGCGTTACTTGTTTTAACCAGCAGTTCGAATTCGCTCATTTTATTGACGACACTTCTAACGTTACTGTATAAACAATTAAGATTTACTGTTCTTGTATATTTAACAACCCTAACACAACCCTTGAAGTTTTTTAGGCTCTCTTCCCTGATATTAGCTACCTGCTCACGTGAAACGTCTTTTTCCCCAGAACATCTAGATAATACGTCCAGTTGGGGTAACAGATAAGAACTCTTAAGGTATGTGCAAGATCAGTGCAAGATCAGTATATCGATCAGTGCGTTTCGACAGGTGTGTCTTTTACGTAGAGGCGCCTCCGTAGCCAGGTGGGAAGGAGCAGCAGTGCGTAGCACACGCTTCTTGATTAGACCGGGGTTCGAGCCCGTCACCACCAAATACGGAGGATGCGGAAAGGTCAGGGAATGACCACCGCATATTCCCGGAACAATATGGCCTTAGTTGCTAATGTTCCTAAAAACCAAATAACATAACATAACTTTTACGTAGAAAAGATTTGACTTACTCCTTCATACCTGTACATATTAAGTCGAAAAGCGTGCGCGGGGGTTGACGAGCAGGGGGCGGAGCCCCCTGGTAATAATTTAAAAACTAAAATAATTTAAATTCATTTAAAATAATTTAAAAATTAAATATTGATACGAAATCCATCAGTATTTTTCCTGACATGCCAGGCAGTGATATTATGTGTATCATATTATAATACTCAAATATTATAGTCGTAATTAACTATTTGCGTTACCATTATTCCTGAATCCATCTCTAAGATAGGCAGCAAATAGTTAAACACGTGAGTGATCAGTGAATTGAAATTGAGATGGAAGCTTCTTAAACTTAAAATTCAAATAACGATGCGTGGTTATTGATACGTGATTGAGCATGATATGCTACAACTTCGTAATAATCCTTGTTTTGGTTTTATTTAATAAAAGGTACGGATTTTTCTTGCAAGTTTAGCAAGTGTTGTGCATTGTTCTTGATTTTTTTTGCTACTTCTTGCACATATAGATACAGCAGTAAGTTATGGAATGAAGGCTACTGCTTAATTACCCCTCACTTGTACAAAATCGCAGTGCTAATATAAATATATATTTTTTTTTATTTCGATAAGACTTCAGTGAATTGTTTTGAAATCCTTTTTTTCCCACTATGATCACAGAATAGCATGTTATATCAACACACTTATTTTGAGAATATTCGTTTAGTTGCTCATTGCCATCATACCGTTTCTGCGGATCACGAAGGATAATATCATGTGGAAGAAACGAGAATAGAGATAGTACTAGAGTATACGACTGCTGGCTGGCCTTTTGGAATATAATCAGGATGAGTTTCTAATAAATAAAAAGAAAATTTCCAAGGATTTTTACGTGACAGGCCGACACATTAATCTCGGAGAGATAATGAATGCCCTTAAAATTTGAACTATTCATGTCACTAAGAGAAGGGGTGTTTTTTTTTCTATGCACTTGCATGCATTATAAGCATAACAAGTAATGGATGGGCTGTAGGATAATTTAAATGTCATAGTCTTTTATGTCAAGCGGAGCGAATCAAAACATCTTTTTAATAAAATGTTGAAGGAATGCTATTTCATTATATTAATAGTGCGTTTGGGAATTAAGTATATACTCTATCTTATTACTATTCATATGTCAAACAGCACGGGCATTTTAGGTGGAAAGCGAGAAATGGCGTTGGCCTTCAAAGATAAAAGGAGTATTTCATTAATGGGAACTAAGGGGCTTCGCCCCTTGCTCGCTGCGCTCGCTTCTTTTGATAAAATAAAATACTTACAGAAGCTTTCTTTAGGAAGAGACACACACATACACTGTGTGTGTCTCTTCCTCAGTTATGAATACATAAATACGTTACGATATCTATATAATATCGGTGTAGATACACCATAGGCAACTCTTAAAGAAAAACTATGATCGTAGTGTGACAGGTATCATTTCATCTGTATCTCATATTGGGCTCATCCTTAACAACGAGTTACCAAGTATTGCACTATCCCGAATAAGTAACGCTTCACTAATAGAGAAGACTATTGTTGTTTATTTTCGGCGGGCACCACCACCCAGACGGACAGTTTCAAAGATAGTTGTCTTTTCATCGGTGCGTGCATTTCACACTACGATCGTAGTTTTTCTTTAAGAGTTATTTATTTATGGTGTATCTACACCGATATTATATAGATATAGAATCTTAAAATATTATGCCCTTTTGCATTTAGTTTATTTAAATAAATACGTTACATATTTAAAAGACCTGGGAGTAATTGTGCAGTCAGATATGAAGTTTTCTGACAGTGCAGACAGGCTGCTAGGGCGGGTCATGGGGTTTTGTCAATGATATATAGGAATTTTGCTAGCAGGGAAAAGGAGGTGATTGTCCCTCTGTATAAGGCAATGGTCAGGCCACGCCTTGAGTACTGCGTACAGGTCTGGAGGCCTCATTTTAGGAAGGATGTAGATTTGCTTGAGCGTGTACAGAGAAGAGCAACACGATTGGTGAGGGGAAGGAAGGGATTCTCTTACCAAGAGAGGCTTAAGTTCTGCAAATTGCAGTGGCTGGAGACTAGGCACCTGCGCGGTGATCTGATTGAGATCTATAAGGCCTTGAATGGGTTGAGCACGCTGAATTCTGATGGGATCCTTCCACTTGTTCAGATTACCAACCTACGGGGACATAAGTTCAAATTAAGAAAGGACAGATGTAGAATAGATGTGCGGAAATTTGCCTTTAGCCAGCGGGTGGTTAATTGCTGGAACAAACTTCCATCTGTTCGTTGTGGAAGTTGATAGGTTAAATAAATTTAAGGAGGAACTGGACAGGCATTTGGAGGGAATGGTGTGATTTTTTTTTTTTTTTTTTTTGCTGATGCTGCATAAGCTCCTACACTTGCTTTCTTGCATCATGTGCCACTACTACTACTACTACTATATGGAAATCAAGAATGGCACAGCGTGGTCGTGTTAGATAAACATAGCGCGTGACCACGCTTAAGAGAAGCTTGTTTTACCACAGTAAAACAAGCTTCTGTTACGTATTTTTGTATTTGTTACGTGTTACACGTAACCCGCATCCCACTTCTCCCATTGGCTGAATAAATATCATTAGGAGGAAAATTATTTTAATGTATAGAAAAATAATTGTATTAATTACTACAGAGTAATGGGATGTCATTGAATTCATTTCCCCCATTATTTTGCTTTTATTCTCTAACAAATAATGTTATACAATCTTTACTGTGACACTCCTCCTTGAAAGAATAAGAAAATGGACTGTAAGTTAATAAGAAAAGAAATATGGTTATCAAAGCATTTGAGAAATCGTGAAAGAAAAGTGATAATGCGATCGATTTGCTTGAAGGAGACCGTTGACAGAATGAAGTTTATACCTTCCGTGTTTTATGGTTGCGATTTAAATCTAAAGAGAAAAATAGATTTTTTTTCTTTTTCAGTCTACAAGAGGATCAACGACCCTAGTTTTTATTGAAAAAAACAAACAAACATTATTTGTTTTTTACTTCTGACTTAAACTAGATCACCCATCGTCGATGTTAACTATTTGTTTCATTTTACCCCTTACAAAAGTTAGTGAACGAATGGGTAACACGAGTATATGACGTATTCTCAGCCAGTCCAAAAGAATTCTTCCGTCCTGTTCTCAGGGGCAATAACGGAGTAAATTTAGAAGTCTCCTGAAATGTTTTACATATCACAGTGGTTCATCAAGATGTCAAGTCACCAGTTCGTCTCCTCTTTCCATTTCTGCATTGTTACTTCTTTTAGTTTCCCCGTCATTTTGCTGTTTCTCTGTTTCCTTCCACTGCTTGCTATGTTCAAGAATGATAACTAATGGAGATTAAGGAGAGGACATTCTCGCTTTTCTTGGTAATTTGAGTTGTACAATATATTGTCAAGTGTCTGAAGGCTAGTTATATTCACTTAATTTTCAGGTATTTTCCATTTCATGCAATCTCGGCAGTTCATCTGGATTCATCTTAATCCAGCTATTCTATGTTGTCTTGCTTATTTTATACTATTGCAATTCGTTTTGATTAAATCTTTTTTGTGTAATTTATTCTGATTTAATTTATTATTGCTCATTTCATTCCATGTTAGTTTTTAGTGTGCATTTCGATTTTGGTAGATAAATGTATGATTTGAGTTACTACTTAACACTGTCACTGCTAATGGCCATTATAAATCAGGGTGTGACCTAAATTCTGCACCATATGGTAATTTGTAAAAACTGCGGTATAATTATTGTTTTATCGTTATTATAAAATTTTGCCTGTTTTTCGAAATATCACAAGACTATAAATTTTGTTTTCCCTATGCGTTGGGGCTTCTAATATGTTTTAAGCTCTTTGTCTTTCTCCACATTTAAATAAATATTTTAAATGTGCAACTCTCATTTTGCCTTTATATTCTCTTTTTGTATATACTACCCTACCAAAAGTTGTTTATATATATATATATAATTGTAAAAGATTAGGTAATTGATGTGGCTAGTGGTGAGTAGATAGTATAATAAAACCGTAAGTCGAAATTCATGGAAGAAGACCGGAAATAGAAGTCAAATAATAAGTCAATTCGTACAAAAATAAAGGTAAAAACAAAATATCAAAAATAATATACCAAAAGTACTTAATGTTGCAAATTCGATGATTTTAACGTCTTTCTCAAGGGTCAGCCGTTAAAACCAAGGAAAATGCAGCAAGAAGTAAGGCCTTTGTTTCTAACATGAAATATACGCAACATGTGGTAAGTATAAAGAAACCAAGTTATTATATAAATAAGCTAGGAAGTCTTGTTAATCGTAGCGGACAGTGTACGGAATACTGGCGTATATTTCATGGCTGATCATGAAATATACAATAGAGGCGAAGAAATAAATAAATAAATAATAAGTAGTAAAAAATTTTAAGTAAAATAAAAATTACTAAAAGCCGAAGGCAAAAGATAACTGTAAAGGCTGAAATAAGGAGTTGGAACAGAGGGTCAGGAACAGTACTTACTGTATTTCTGTGCCGGTGTCGTGGAGTCGGCCAGTGTGCTGCGGTTATGATGAAGGATGCTATGTGCTCGCGTCAATGACTGTATAGTATGTAAAAGCAACCTCGGGCGTTGGAATACAGTATGACGTACAGGGTTGACGGAGGAATTAAACACAATGAGGCAGCACGTCCTAGGATAGAGAAGAGAGAATAAATGATAAAATAGCGTAAAGTGGGCGCTGAATTTTGTATAAGGCATAAAAAGCAAATGTAACAGGAAAAACTTCAACAAAGCACTCCAAATTTTAAAGTATAAGAAAGTAATTAACCATCCCCTAGATATGGCAGTTATATTAGCAAACTGACATCCAGGCTGTGTGTATATTGCCTATGTGCAGGCAATACCTCTTAGCCTCTGGTGTCTCACGATGTGAAAAACCTGTGCCCACCTATTGACTACTAAAGAAGTATTTTTTCATTTTTTTCATTTTTAATTTGTTAATTTTAAATGTATTTTTATTATTATCACTATTACAATGCTTATAAAGGTAATAATCTTTCATTGGTATGATAGACCTTCACCATTATAGACAATATTGACTTAAACACGTGAGGCACACTTCCAGAACTACGTTCAGGGTCTTACTACAGGAGCGGGTTAGCAACCGCGAACTACCCTAGCACATCTATTTCCATTCATCCTCACATTACTTTTTACTGTTCTGACTCCCTACCCTTTTATTTCTTGTGCGTGATTAGGTTTCGAAAACAACATTAAGGTGATATTTTCCTGCTATATTGGTTTTTTTCGCCTTATACAAAATTCAGCGTCCACTTTACGCTATTTTGTCAGTTATTCTTTTTCCCCTATCCTGGGACGTGCTGCCTTATTGGGTTTAATTCCTCCTTCAACCCCGTACATCATACTATATTCCAACCTCTGAGGTCGCTTTTATATACTATATAGTCATTGACGAGAGTACGTAGCACTGGCCTACACCTTAAGGCCGATTCCACGACTCCAGCACAGAAATAGAGTAAGTACTGTTTCTGACCTTTGTTCCAACTCCTTATTTCAGCCCTTACAGTTATCTTTTGCCTTCGGCTTTTAGTAATTTTTTTACTACTTATAATTTTTTACTACTTATCATTTCTCCGCCTCTGTCGTATATTTCATGGTCAATCATTCTGTTATTCAAATGTTCCTCTTATGATTACTCCTGTGTCTATTATTATTATACTATATATTATTATTATTTTATTTTTATTTTTTGGCTGGTGCAGCAGAATCCTGTGTCTTCCTTTCATTATATGGCTAATACTAATACCCTTTCCAATGTAGTGAACAGTGTGGACGAAATTGTATGCAAAGAAGGAACTGGTTTAAAAATGTGCGTTACAAAAGCAGATACGAGGTCACGAACAAGCAGAATTAATTTGCAGCAAGGGGATTATGCAGTTTTAAACAGGCTTAAATGGTCGGATGTCAGCAGTTTGTTATTGCATGCGACGGTAATACATCTGCGCTTCGTAAAGTCTGCTGTAAGCGATGTAGGGAAAGATAGCAGAATGAGGGCGATGTGCGCGTGCTCAAACGGTTGGGGAGGTAAAAAAATCTAACTGAAGGATTGGAATCGTTGATCTTTGAAGAAAGTGACGAAAGCGAACCGAGCCACATCCTTTGAAAACCTTGTGTTCAAGTTCCAGATCCACAGGGTGTCCATGAGTTCGTCCACTGACCGACCCCAGTGAGCCGCATGGCACATCATACCAACGAATGACAGACTTCAATTTCAGCGATGCATAGCTCGCCTTCCTTTGATCATGGAACAGTGGCAATAGGTCCTATGAAACACGAGTCGTCTTTCAAAGTCCTCCGATGGAAGGGTTGAGTATGGTTGTATAAGATTCCTGAGGAATGTCACTTACCGCAGTGTACTTTGTTCATGGTGAAGTTCGGAGATATCAGTCGAGCTGTTCATTGTAGTGATGAAAACCATCAATGTTAATGGTATTCAGCAATAAAATAATGTTCCATTTAATGCCGTGAGAAGTGTATGAGGAAAACGAAGCCCAGCAACTCGCCTGATCGAATCAGACTTCAGACCTGAATCTCTGGGATAAATTGGAATCCCGATCCAGGGTGCTGCCAGTACGTCCTTCTTCTATGACTGAACTGGATACTGCAAAGGAAGAATGGACACAGGTTCACAAGGAGCAAGTAGAACGTGTCCGGGATTAGTGTTATCACCGGGGCAAACAGTGGGCATGCACGTAATTAATTTGTTTTTAGAAATGTGATTGTGCCAGAAATCTTTTGGTAGGCTAATTTTTTCTATATCTATACTTAAATATCAGAGATACTCTCCATTATGCGTATAAAGCAGAACGGGTCGAAACAATGTATGGTATCGAAAGAGAAGGGTTGACATTTTGGTAAAGCAATATTTAAATTAAGCAGAGGTTGATTTTAATCGTAATTATAATAAACCTATTGTTAATAGCAACACATAAGAACTTGGGTGTAGCATTTTTGTAAAGTTGGATGTTAGTAAGCTTTAAAAGAATTAAAGTGTTTAAAAAAAGCTGGAAATAAGTTTCTGACGACTCTGAAAGGTCTTGATGCTATAATATAAATGACAAGGGCAATGAGAGAGAGAGAGAGAGAGAGAGATAATACAGTTTTTGTAATCTTTTCCGTTCCATTGTAATTTTGCAATCTTTTTCTTGGTTTCATCTCCATTCTTCACAGTATAGTATTTAATAGTACAGTAGTATTCTGAGGAGGCAGAAATCAAGGGATACTTACCTAGTAAAGGGTAGGACACCTTTCGTTCGGATAAGGGCAGTTACACGGCGAGGCATTGAGTTCACTAGTTTACGAAAGCGTTCCACAGCTATTTCCATCCATGCCTGTTTCAGAGCTCTCCATAATTCCGTTGCATTCCTGGGTGGAGGATCCAAGTTCGAACGAACCTTTCCACAGCATCCCAAAGATGCTTCACAAGATTCATGTCCGGTGAACTGGGAGGCCATTCCATGGTGGTAAAATCTCACGGCTCTGTGGGGAGGCGCATTGTCCTACTGGAAGAGTCCACGATGACCATGAAGGGATGCAGATAGTCTGCAAGGATGGACCGCTCTTCTGGGGGGAAAGACAGAAGTCTTTCCCCTCAGTCTTCAGTCTCCCTCCCTACTCTACCTATATCACCAGCGACGCCTCACACAATGAAAAATTTTTAAAAGTGTCCAAATTCTCACCGCATACGTGAACCCCTTTCGGCTTAACTAGATTCTAGCGTCCATCACTCCCTATTTTTTTTATTATATATATGGTTTTTTTTTTGGTTTTTTTTCATAGGCCCTGGCCTCTGAAATCTCAGTAAACTAGGTGGCAGGGCCTGCCAGAGTAAATAATTTCTCAATACTGGTGTACCTGGTCTGCCTCCACGGGGCCAAGTGTGGGCAACGTTGGGTTCCAACAGGGGTCTAGCGGCTAAATGGCCAGAAGAACAACGATACACAACACTACACTCATACAATATCCATACACTTTTAAATCTCTGGCCTTCCCAGTGAACTGGTACGTCTACAATGAAAGCAACGCGGAGATGGGGGAAACCCCTTGGTTTGGTACCGTTTGAGACTAAATACACTTTACATTTTACTTTACACCTGGCCCGTTCAGAGATGCGTCTAGACGTACCAGAGGTCCAAGCGTGTGCCAGTTGAACACGCCCTAGACCATTACCGACCGTGCATCTGCCTGAACAGTCCCTTGTTGACATGACGGGTGCATAGCTTCGTGTGGTTTCCGCCAGATACGCACCTTCCCGTCTGCTCGAAATAACTGCAAACGGGACTCATCGGACCAGGATACCCGTCCCCAATCATCCGAGGTCTAGTGCCGATGCTCTTTCGCCCTAAGGCGTAGAGTCCTGTATCGTGGTGTTAGCAATTGGACTCTGGTGAGTCGGCTGCTCCCATAACCTATTGCGGCTAATGATCGCCTGATGGTCTTAGTGGACACGTTTCTGGCATCTCCCTCGTTGAAGTCGGTGGTGATTTGTGCTGCTGTCACTCTCCGGTTGGCTGAAACAATGCGAGATAGACGTCGACCGCCACGTTCATCCACCACCTTTCTCCGCCCACAGCGATGAGATGTTATTCCGGAAATGGACTCTTGATACTGTCGAACGGGAATGGTGCAATTTTGAACCACCTCCGTGATAGAGTGACCAATGCGTCGGGCACCCGCTATCATTCCTCTTTCAAAGTCGGTTAGCTCACGACGTTTATCCATACTGACATCGAATTACCGTCTACGTGAATGCAGTGTAATTATATACTTGCCAAGCGGTGGGTTCGTCCACTAGCGAGATGGGTGATAATGTTGTGTTGCCCAGGAATCAGGTATCCCATGAATTCTGTCCTTCAGAGTACGTATATAGTTTTAAGGCATTTCAATTGATGAAATCGTATAGCACTATTTATACCTTATTTAAAAAAAAAATATGGAAAATGGAAACACGCATGCAAGGGGCAGAGTTCGAACCGTCGACCTTTATTTTTCAGGCAAGTATGTTACTCACTGTACTCTTCTGGCAGTAAGTACAGGTTAACATTTTCGCCATTTTCCCATTTAACCAATAGCAAGTTTAGAAGAAAGGTTTTTGCGATTATTTTCCTCTTTCTGGTTCAAATACAAATTGGATTAGACATCTATTTAATGTTGATATCAGCAGTGTTTAAGATTTGACATCACTGGAAGAAACATCGTGTGGAAATTTTCCTGTAGCCAGAGGGTGGTTAATTGTTGGAACAAAATTCCATTTGTCGTTCTGGAAGTTGATAGGTTAAATAAATTTAAGGAGGAACTGGGCAAACATTTAGAGGGATTTGTTTTGTAAATTTTTTTTTTTTTTTTTTGGCTGATGCTGCATAAGCTCATACACTTGCTTTCTTGCATCACATGCCACTACTACTACCACATCCATGTGAACGTTTCTTGAGTTGATGTTTTGCTTTTCACTTAAAAAAACTGATTACTTGAAAATCGGAAACATGGAAGGCTTTAATGTCATTTCCTACACTCTGTTTATGCGAAGAGACTGTGAAGAGTTCTGTATATACAATATACAGGGTGTATCATAACATTTAGGACGTAAGAACGATAAGAAAGGTTCACATAAACATAGGTCTGATTTCACCTTGTTTCCGAGTTACACGTATTTTTGTGTTCCAGCAACTATCTGCTGCATCTACAGGATATACCCAAAATGACCACCTGAAAATGTATGGAACTATCACTCGTCACCAGATAATCCACACTCAACAACTTCTGGAGTGATGACGTTGCAGGTCATCCACAGCATGGGTCATCTTCTTGGCTCTCCCTCCCTCTTTTAAAATTTGCTGCCCACTTCTTAACCATGGGACAGGAAGAGGCATCCTCCCCCAATATTTTAACAATATCCTCATGAATTACCTTCAGGAGTACAGGTCCTGAAGTTAACAGTTTTTTTGACTTCAAGATCTGTAATTAAAAAAAAAAATCTTTTTGAAACGGCATGAAACTTGGTGGATTATTTGAAGTGCTATACATCAAATACGGAAAATTTTAAAATACTACCACTACCATGCTCAGATTATGAACTTTTCAAACGCCACTCGTAAACAACTAGATAGACTATAATGCGTTTAGGGCTAATGCCTCAGGCTGCGAGAAAGTCTAGACTATGTATAAGTTAAGTGCAAATGCATCATTAATACACAGCCAATTCTAAATTAGCAAATATTTGCAAAGGTGGCATCGTTTTAAGTTATATCTCATATTGTGAATACCTTCACAACGAGTTGCCATGATATTGCACTACTTGGAATAAGTAACGCTTCACCTAAAGGAGAAGACTAATGTTACTTATTCTCAGTGGATACCACCACCCAGACGGCACCGTTTCAGGGCTATTTGGCCCTTCTTCGGTGGGTGGGGAGTGCAATATCATGGCAACTCGTTGTGAAGGTATTCACAACATGAGATATAACTTAAAACGATGCTGCCTTTGCAAATATTTGCTAATTTAGAATTGGCTGTGTATTAATGATGCATTTGCAGTTAACTTATACATAGTCTACTGTGGGGGGGGTGGTTAGTGGAGGGGATGTTAATACTTTTTTTTTTTTATTATTATTTATTATTTATTTCTTTAATAATAAATCACGTTACCTTCCAGACCCACCTCTTTTAACTTTGTATTTCTCAATTAAATTTCCCCCTTAATTTACCTCCCCTCCACGTTAACACCTGACTTGTATACTGCACAGAAGATCACAGATTCTGGGGGAATAATAGTTCGTGTATGTCTCCTCTGGACTGGCTGAGTATTCAGAATGACTCAATACTACACATGATAAACATATACAAATTTGTTTATTTCACGGTATATACATTAAAGAATTGTATCATACAACATCAATTGGTATAATGTTAATAACTGGCATTATATGTGTGTTAAGATGTAAAATTAATAGCAAATGATATAATATGTCTCTTCGTGTCTTTCTGCTTTTTCTCCTTCTGGTTTAGGTTACATCTCATAACATTATTTTTACTTTCTAACAGTTAAACTTCCCAACTGGAATTACCTCAGTGGGCTTAACACCTCTATGGATATTGTCCTAGATTTATAAATCCCCGCTATAATCTTTCATTAATTTATCCCTTCCAAAATAATTCAATCTTAATATCTTGTAACGTTTCAAGTACATAGAACACCTTTACATCTTAACTTAGAACATACCAGTCTCAAGTACATGTATCTAAATCTTCCTTGCTTTAACTTATCCTTGAGATGAAGTACATACATCTATGAACCCTTTTCTTCCTTTTATACTAATCAATACCAAATCTACTATCAACTAAATAAACATTTTTCTAAAGTCCTTCTCTTCAAATCTAGCTTAAAATTATTATCTCGTACTTACATATTAACTTAGGGAATCACTCTTTACACTACCTTTTCTCAGTTCAGGGGCGACTCATCATCAACAGCATAGGGCATCATCAGGCTCCAACTGGAATTTTTCATCGGCAAAGTACTGCTGTTCATCTACAGGGATTCTCCTACGTTCAGGAACTCGCTCTTCTTTACATACGGCTATTAAATAAGTTTCTCCGGCCTGCTTTTTGGGCGTCTGATCAGTTCGACGAAACTGGGAAGCATAATAGAATTATCAGGACTCTTCTTACTACTTTATTAAGAAGCCTGGCTATGTAGCTCTTCCTTATCTTGCTATACCGAGGCTTTTCGATCCTTTTTTCTCAGCTCCAGCATAGGTGTTTCCATCTTTCAACGGTTATCTCCTTCCTATTCCAACAACTCTTAAACAGCAACTCCCACAACTCATTACTCTGTCCGCTATCTTCTGGCGATTCTCCCGGCACTTCTCGGGATTTCTTTCCAGCCGCACATCACTCAGGCATCTCCACGGGAACTCTCTAAACTTCCACACTGCCAAAACTCACAACTCTCCCCAAAAAAAACTCCTCACTCTCTTTCCTGTCTTGCATCTCCTTTTTGTTTCAGCCGCTCATTCTAATTTTTATCCAATCGTCGTTCGTTCTCCATCATCTCATTATTCTCATTCGCTCTCTCCCACTTGTTCCGTTTTTCTTGGCCCTTCCCTCTCCTGGGGTAACTTCCTGTTTACGAAGTTTCCAGCAACTTCGATGAACTACTGGGCGTCTAGAAATTTCTAGATATTTCCTTGTGATCATTCCCGATTCACTTACCGCTCTGTTTCTTCTCTACCGCTCCTTGAAATTAATAAGTGCTCAAGGAGTCGGTCTGTTTCATCTAGCGGCTAGCCATTACCACAGGTGTATGTCGCATCCAGGGTTTCCTTCACCCTCTTAGTTCTTAAAATCTTCCTCTCCACAAGGGGGAGTCGGTTCCCTTGTTCTTTTCTTCCAAAGAGCTGCTCACTTTCTGTTTATGCGACCATGAACCGGCCTTGCGGTGCTCCCTTTGTACTAGTGTTCCAGTGCTCCCATTGTCTTGTGTACCGTCCTGCTACCCCCCCGTTGTTACGTTAATCCTCCCCTACTTGACTGTATGGTACAGAGCGATCGCAATCTAAGCTGAAAATCATCCTATGTAAATAATATTATTTAATATATACATATTTTTTCTTGTTATGTTATAATATTTATAACATAACATTCGCTAGGATAAGTGTAAGAATTTTGTTCTTACACTACAATTAGATAGAGTAATAGAGTGGTGCTGACTCTATGCCCATACGCTTTTTGTTTAATTGAGAGAATTTACTGGTCGAGCCATTGTTATCCATTTGTGCAGTGTCTGCTCATCATTATTATTATTATTATTATATTAAGGTAACCCGTAATTCATTACATAAATCCAATTTGTGTTTGTAAATAGCGTGTGTTCTCTGGTCGATATGCCTGTTTTACTGGACGAACCCCCTCCCCCGAAACTGGGGCCTTGGTCTACTGCTCTGTCAGTGCAATTTGCACTAAAAACCCGCACCATCAGAGGTAGTGCAATACCGGTGGGTGCCAGCGATCCCGCTCCCAGGTTGCCCAAACCTGGAAGCAGCAAAAAATTAAAAAATAATAAAAAATAAAAATAAAATAATAATAATAAATAAAAAATAAAATAAATAAAAATTAAAAAGGAACTACAGAAAATACATCGCTGAGGATCTGTAGTAAGAGATGACACATATCGTCGATGCCACCTGGCCCCAGAAACAATCCACTGTATCACTGCGGGAAGCAGGTTGATCACCCAGACGCAGTACACTCGTAGACATGACGAGGTGGCCAAGATAATACACAGAAGCAAGCGCAAAAATACCAACTGATCAACGAAAGTTTTCTCTTTTACAAGTTCGAGCCTCAGCCCGTACTAGAATACTCACAGACTACACTGGCACAACAAATTGCTAGCTACCGGATCGACATAGCGGTGTCCACACCAGCAACCTCCAGAAAACATACGAAGAAAAGATCAGAAAGTACTCGCACCTAAGACAGGAAGTCAAAGAAATGTGGCATATGGAAGAAGTAATGACCATCCCGATCACCGTGTCAACCACCGGCATGGCGCCAAAGAGCCTCTATAAGAACCTAGCAGCAATAGGCCTCCTAGAGAACATTTACATGGAACTGTAGAAAGCCACGATCCTGAACAGTAAGATCTTGAAGAGTAGGACAGTAAGAAAGTCCCTCAACAACAGTAATAATAACAATAATAATAGTAACCGAACACAACCAACCATCCCATGCACTTGGTACCAATACCCTTAAGGGACGAAAAAAAAAAAAAAAATCCATAAAGGAAAAAAATAAATAATAATAGTTTCGTTAGCTTATTCCAAACCCTGTACAGGGCGTTTCGCAAAACCATGGCCAAACTTTAGGAAGTTGTTAGTTAAATGATTTTGAGTTGAAAATGCTGCATAAATATGTAATCCATTGTCAAACATTATTACTGAGCTTGGTGTGCACACACACACCCACGGTTTACGAATATTTATATATGATATTTTATATTACACGAAATAAGTAAATACCTGTTATGGCCAAACAGACCAGCAATGAACAATCTAAGTACGATTGTTCATATTAGGTGAGTTATTGATAATTTATGTAACACTTAACATATTACTCAGGAAGAATGTGCTTGTTTTATGACCTCCCTATTTTGTTTTTATGCAAAGATTACAGAGTATCTGGTGTCAAAGCCCAGGGATGATTTCAATCTTTCCTTTCTTATGTTAATCTCTGAAGAGCTAACCTGACGCCTAACTACACGCTAATATCTTACAGATGAATTTAATTATCTGTATTATATCCCAACTTATCATAACTGCACAGCGATTATCGGTTTAAAGTTCACTTTCCGTCTTCGATTACTCAAGTCTTGATTTGTTGTAAAATTTAACGTTGTAACAAGATCCTGCCTAGATGTTGAAGTCAATTGGTCAATTATCTGTTATTAAGTGATACAGCTTTGAAGACAGTTTACATTGCAGGCACTTATTACTGAGCTTTAAAAATTCATTAGGGTTGTTTAAACTTTGATATTTCTAGAAATGCGCTGTCTAGTTCCAGATAACAAAATAATTTCATATTTAAGAAATTTGGGAAATGAAATTAAAGTGGTTGTGATTATTTCTGATGAATGTCCCTAAAGTCTTTAAGCAGCTTTAATATACAAAACGAGAGAGCCATTTAAAACCTTCAAGCTAGGGGGATGTAGTACGAAGCAATCCACAACGATGTTCCTGTGACGTCCGAAACGGTGTTTCGATAATTTCTTAATTAAAGCTTGTTCCTTTTTAAAAAGTTACATAGTTATTAATAGGCATTGTAGCTAGTTTTTCTTATTTATAATCTGGTTATTCTAGTTGTTATTTACTTTAAATCTGTAAATCGAATACTACCTCTATGGCGTATATGGACTTACAGTATAATTTAAAAAAAAAAAAATTTCCATCCCTGACATAAATAACGAAACAAAATTTGTCCTTTTGCGGTGCGACGGAATACAGCAATCGACGCGACGCCCCAAATAAAATAACATTTGTTCTTTTTTTCTTCCTTTTTTTTTTTTTTTTTTTTTGTTTTGAGTGGTAGGTGTGAAGAAAGCGGGAGTTGCAAAATAGGTACTCTAATCTGCCAATGACGACTTATAACGCTGGTCCTTGTCGCTCATTTACGACTTGCAAAATATCTGTTTATACCTATTCTTGTTATTACTTGAATTTTATGATTTCTCGTTGATTTCTTATTTTTTATTTATTTTATTATTTTATTTTTTATTTGGAGCCTTGAAGTGGCTTACACGGTTAAAAACAAATCCCGATAAATCGAAGTCTGCTGTACCTTATTATTACCGTATTTAATGTTGGTAATGTCTTACTGTGTGTTTAATTTATCAATTAAACTTTATTATTCGTGTGTATGTACAAGAAAATCACGTTATATGTGGGGTCAGCAGGTGTTCGCTTATATCCGCGGTTTCAGTCATCCACGGTAGGTCTTGGAACGTATCCCTCGCAGATACGGGGGTCTTACTGTATATAGTTCATGATAGATTCAAAACAAGCACCCACATTACACATCCAGTTCATTGTTCATACTATTAGCAGATAATCAGTTCTGCTACGGGGAGGTATAAAAAACTATTTTATTAGGGTCGCCCAAGTCCGACCAGTAAGTATTATTTCCATAAATTGCATGTGTTCTGTGGTCAGTTTACCTGTTTTGCTCAGTTCGACTAACCGACTGAGTTAGTCGGTCTCAGGCGTGGATGAAAAAAAAAAAAAGTCCATAAAAGTTCCTTGCGTCATTGACGGTGTTCCAGTCCGGGCATTTTCCACCCAGTGTGTGGAGGGCGGTGATTTATAACCACTGTCATATCTGGGCAGGCTATTAATGGGAGTAAACTATTATTCCTTGTACGCCCTCACTGGATAGCACGTGATAACGATTTTCCTGTCACAATCACTATTCCACGCCGTACAGAATAGACCCGATTTTGATTCCTGTCGAGATGGCAGGAACTTTATGAACTTTATTGTGGCCGAGTTAGTCAGCCTCGGACTTGTTAGTCGCCTTTTTTCCACAAAATTCGGAAAATCGATAAAAGAATACAGTAGTATTCTTTGATCGATTCACTCTTCCTAAACTAGAGTTATCCGATGAATAATGTTCCTAGCTTATACACGAATAATACCAGTTTACATTCAAACCGGCATTAACTCTTTTCATTGTCATATTTTCATTCATCTGTCTCTGTCTGTTATGATTACAAAAAACATTCAGTTTCCCCAATCGGATTCTATGATTTAAATATGGGAATACCATTTTTGAGGATGGAGTTAATGGATTATCTATGTATTTAAAACTACAAATTACTGCTTTTATTATCAGGAGAGATCAAATTTAATAAATTGAATCAAGACTACATTGCAAAATTTACGGATCACTGGTAATCGAAGACGGTGATCGAAGAAGAGTCCTATAAGAAAGAGCAATGCTTGAAGATAATTTTATATCAATTTTATATTTGGATCACTTTAATGTTTATTGATGTAAGTGAACTGCTGATCATTCAACTTTAGTCTCGCGTGAGAAAAAGGACTCGCGGGCGTTGTTTGACTACAGTAGCAACGATAACGCTTTTAACTTTATCTGTCTGTAACAAATGGGGTTAATATACTGTCTTTGCTACTGTGGGACTGTCATAAAAACGCGCATCTCTTGTGGCATATTAAAAAGAGCATCGTTGCATTTTAGCTGTAATAGTAACAACACTTTACGAATTACTCTACCTTGTAAATTGAGGTATTGGGAAACTTCAGAATGAACCGAATTCTCTTCAGTGTTATAAACATCCCGGGTGAACGACCCTCGTGTCAGGCGCTTTTGAAAAGAGAGTGAAGATGAGTACATTTTAAGTGAAAGAGAGATATTTATCTTTTCTTTGCCAGTGTATTGTCACCTTTTACATAGTATGAATCAGAGCTGTATTACTCAATATGTTCTACGTTGGTAATAATATTAGTAAATTGATAAGAGGAGTTTACCTCAATATAGTACGTGGAACACTTCCGTATGATACCCTCCAGAAATTAAAACGGAAAAACGAAAAAATCGACAACTTACCGGTACATTAAAGTAAAATATAAATAATTAAAGTGAAATATAAATAATTAAATAATCAATTTAACACAATTCAAAATCAATTCAAAACAATTAAAATTCAAATTAACGCAATTAAAAGAATCTAACGAAAATATTCAAAACGATTTTCCTTCCTGAAGCTGACAATGCTTTTCGACCGACTGTCGTGATCACAGGAATGAAAATTATCGAATCAGGCTAAACCTGCAACTTAAATAGTGATTATGTGTCTTCGCGCATGCGCGTAAAGGTCCACGCATCGGAGATCAAATATGGCCGCCGAACATTAACAGAATTCTCGTGTAATTTAATTTCAACGGTTTCTGCAATTAATAGTCGCGTATAATTACGTTGAACGTTAAGTATTTTGGCCTCGTTAAATAAAAAAGTATGTTTTTCGTTAATGGCATGAAAGGCTAATTCTGACGCTGCTGAACGAGAAGCACGAACAGAGGCTTCGTGTTGATTTACACGGATATTAAGAGAAAACCGCGTGGAACCCTGATAAGACGAGTCGCAATCACCGCAAGAAATGTTGTATACTAGATCATTAATTTGTGTTGCGAACGCCGAAAGAACCGAGCGATTGTTCAGTATAGTGTGTAACTTCCGTATAGGCCTAGCTATAATTTTAAATTCGGTATCTTTAAAGAATCTGTTAAGCTGTTTGTGCCACTGTTCAACATATGGGACAGAAATAAAGTATTTTTTGATATTACTATTGTTGATTGGTGCAGAATTAGCCTTTCATGCCATTAACGAAAAACATACTTTTTTATTTAACGAGGCCAAAATACTTAACGTTCAACGTAATTATACGCGACTATTAATTGCAGAAACCGTTGAAATTAAATTACACGAGAATTCTGTTAATGTTCGGCGGCCATATTTGATCTCCGATGCGTGGACCTTTACGCGCATGCGCGAAGACACATAATCACTATTTAAGTTGCAGGTTTAGCCTGATTCGATAATTTTCATTCCTGTGATCACGACAGTCGGTCGAAAAGCATTGTCAGCTTCAGGAAGGAAAATCGTTTTGAATATTTTCGTTAGATTCTTTTAATTGCGTTAATTTGAATTTTAATTGTTTTGAATTGATTTTGAATTGTGTTAAATTGATTATTTAATTATTTATATTTCACTTTAATTATTTATATTTTACTTTAATGTACCGGTAAGTTGTCGATTTTTTCGTTTTTTCCGTTTTAATTTCTGGAGGGTATCATACGGAAGTGTTCCACGTACTATATTGAGGTAAACTCCTCTTATCAATTTACTAATATTATTACCAACGTAGAACATATTGAGTAATACAGCTCTGATTCATACTATCTAATTAATTTTCATACTCTTATTGACTATTTCATTCACTTCCTGTCTCTCCAGTAGTATACAATCGATACACACAATTATGGGAGATTTTTTGAATGGCTTGGTACAAAGTTACATTAAATCTACACTAAGGTACTCGGCCCAAAGTTACCATATTTCTTTCCTAAAATATTGCCTTCAAAACAACATCGTTCCGAAGTTTGCCAGGGTGAATTTAAATCAAAAAATTTCAGGCATAAAACAACTATCACTGGCGACATCACGTAATATTGTTAAGCTTGCCTTAAAATCTCGATATTCGGATAAACAAAAATACCTTTCCCAGGTTAGGAAGCTTCGCGATAAATTAAAAAATTATCTACATCCGAACGATTGGTCTGTATTGAAGACCTCCATAGATTTGCGACGGGAAGCACAAGCCTCAGAAATAAAAAACAGACACGTTAATAAGTTGCAAACATTATCGAATAGTTCAAGACACGTTCATACGAATTCTAACACATTGTCGCGAGCCTGCGACCAAGTTCACACGAGTTGGGTGACATCCCCCCCACAGACACATAACGCACTACCACAGAATATGTCGGCTAGTTCACGAACACCCCCTCACCCAGTATCCAACGAACCGACATATCAACAGGTTACAAATCTTTCCTCGTGTACACTATCGCAGGACCAGATTTCACTTTTATCCAAAGGATTAAATTATAATTTACCACCTCGAAAGCTGCCAAAAAAACAATGCGTAATTGATTTTGAATTTGGACTTCGTAGTGTTCCACAAAAAGATGTATTTATTCAACAAGTTAACCAAGTAGTGAATAACATAAAAGAAACACGACTTCCTAAATTGAATACACATGACAGTTCAGCTTTACGAGAACTTCGAGAAAATAAGGACATTATTATACAGAGGGCAGATAAAGGAGATACAGTGGTAATACTAGATAAACATGATTATATTAATAAGTTAGATTCAGTTGTATCTGATAGCTCCACTTATTGTGAAGTGGACCCGACACTGTTTACCAATTTGGTAAATCAATACAATAAAACGTTAACCACATATCGTAAAAACGACTACATTACTATGGTTCAGTTGAAGGAATTGAAGTCCAGAACATACAATATTCCTGCACTTTTTGGTCAGGTAAAATTACACAAGCCTGGATTTCCGATTCGACCTATTGTTTCCTACAGGAACTCGGCATTTTCAGCCTTAGCCACCCATGTATATAACATTATAAAACCTTTTAGACAGGTTATACAATTTGGGATTAAGAATTACGATACATTATTTAATAATCTTAAAGACTGTAAACTCTGCGACAATGACAATTTATTCTCATTAGATGTTACATCATTATATACGAATGTAAACGTTGAATACACATTAGATATTATTTGGGATATGTTAAATAAAAACTCGACACCGATTAATTATACGAAGCTGCCTATAAAGGAGATTTTTCACTTAATTAAACTATTAGTTGAGGCTAACTACATCACCTTTCGAGACAAGGTGTACAAACAAATTTTTGGATTACCAATGGGTTTGAGCCTGAGTGGCTTAATGTCAGAGATCTATCTCTCAACGATTGAGCAGATACATTTGACACCTTTTCGTCCCCGTATCACATACTATGGGAGGTATTTAGACGATGTTCTAGTTATTACCGATAGTAGTACTATCCAAGATATTTTACATTCGTTTAACAATATTCATTCTAGACTCAAATTTACATTGGAAAGGGAAGATACGAATACTAAGTCATTAAACTTTCTAAATTTCACGCTTACCCGGGACTCGAACAAAATACAATTTAGCATCTATCGAAAACCCACTAACACCGGTATGCTTCTACATTATAATAGCTACCACCCGTTCACCTACAAAAGATCGATTATCTTTAATCAATTTCTAAATGCCTATAAATATTCAACGACGGATTCTGCTTTAGACTCAGAAATACAAATATTAACTAGCAGATTCTTGAACAGGGGTTATCCCATTAACACAATAAATCGAATTAGGGTACAAGCTAAGGATAGGATACAAAATACTGCACCAATCAACAATAGTAATATCAAAAAATACTTTATTTCTGTCCCATATGTTGAACAGTGGCACAAACAGCTTAACAGATTCTTTAAAGATACCGAATTTAAAATTATAGCTAGGCCTATACGGAAGTTACACACTATACTGAACAATCGCTCGGTTCTTTCGGCGTTCGCAACACAAATTAATGATCTAGTATACAACATTTCTTGCGGTGATTGCGACTCGTCTTATCAGGGTTCCACGCGGTTTTCTCTTAATATCCGTGTAAATCAACACGAAGCCTCTGTTCGTGCTTCTCGTTCAGCAGCGTCAGAATTAGCCTTTCATGCCATTAACGAAAAACATACTTTTTTATTTAACGAGGCCAAAATACTTAACGTTCAACGTAATTATACGCGACTATTAATTGCAGAAACCGTTGAAATTAAATTACACGAGAATTCTGTTAATGTTCGGCGGCCATATTTGATCTCCGATGCGTGGACCTTTACGCGCATGCGCGAAGACACATAATCACTATTTAAGTTGCAGGTTTAGCCTGATTCGATAATTTTCATTCCTGTGATCACGACAGTCGGTCGAAAAGCATTGTCAGCTTCAGGAAGGAAAATCGTTTTGAATATTTTCGTTAGATTCTTTTAATTGCGTTAATTTGAATTTTAATTGTTTTGAATTGATTTTGAATTGTGTTAAATTGATTATTTAATTATTTATATTTCACTTTAATTATTTATATTTTACTTTAATGTACCGGTAAGTTGTCGATTTTTTCGTTTTTTCCGTTTTAATTTCTGGAGGGTATCATACGGAAGTGTTCCACGTACTATATTGAGGTAAACTCCTCTTATCAATTTACTAATGTCACCTTTTACATAGATTCTATGTTAAACACTTTGATGTTTAACACTTGAACAAAATCCTGCTGTGGAAGACTAGATTGCCGCCTTCTACCTCGCGAAAGTATTGCAAAGAAGTTATAGTCCATGAATAATACAACAGAACTCGATCACGAATTTGGCTTAGTAGAAGATTATGTAGTTAATTAAAAAAAAGTGGGATTCTTTTGATGTGAAAAGGAGAAAGTTTTTATTCCAAGAAGAGACGTGCTTAAAATTGTTATGTGCTATTACACGTACGCAGACATTTAGTCAACTCAGCATTGTAACATTAACTTTTAAATATATAGTTATTCATTGTGCTATCTTATTAAGTATTAACTATCAAGTCAGTATCAGAATGTGAACTAATTTTGAAAGATGATATCTGCAAGTTTTGCCTTACAGGCACGTTGATCAACAGATTTCCTATGTATATTTAAAACAGATAAATTGTTGGATCAAAAAAAATGAAATGTTCCTTTTCCCCCCTTTCTCCTTTTGCTTTTTAGAAATTCGAAGGTGAATAACCTCTCTGAAGTCGTTTACGAGCTAGTAACTGACGTTGCAAGGTAGGTTTCTGCTATTTCTTTAGCTTCAAAAAGCAGTCGATGGGTTTCATGAGGTATTTTAAAGAAGCAGATGTTCTTAGGACTGGCAGTGTCACGTTATTACTAAGACTCCAGCCATGGGAATGACATGCTTACATGTTTGTTTGAAAATAAAAAGGAAAATGCGGTAGTGGCAGATACGTATGTTTGAATTCTGCATGATTGTATCGACATAGAGAGCACATGAAGGCTGAACCATAAATATTTATCAGATGTAAATAGACTTGGCGAATAACTTCCTAGACTTACCATTAGAATCGTAGTTAAGCTCGTTCTCTGATTGATGACAGCTGTTGTTCTGCCTTACGATTGGCGGAAGGTCGGAGTTCACTGCAGACAAAAATCTAGTCTCCCGCGATGTTTTCCACTACGTGTATCGAAATTGTACTAAAATGGAAAAGGAATGTAGCTCACATTTTAAGGGAATCAACTACTATCTTATTTGTGCTGTTTTCGTCATATATTGTGGTTGCTTTTTTAACTTTTTCTATGATATTGTTAATATAATGCAATTTATTATAAATTAATGTGTTATGATTTATAATTTTATACAATTGCTATTACATGTCTGCTTCACTAAAGAAGAATTTTATGACAACTTGATCGATTTGCCGATCCCTAACAGACTAAGCAGTGGCAAAAATATTATATGATTCCGAGTGTCGGGAACAATAATATGTCTTGTTTCATCGGCTGATCAGAAAAATAAAACGAAAACGTTTTATGTATAAAATTTTCATTTCAAAATTGATACCTGATATACATAAAAACATAAAATAATATACATAAAAACACCTATTCAATTTCATCCTGTAATCGCAAGTTCATTGCAGAGATTTATGGTTCTGTAGGTTGATCTTTTCCCTCAAAGCTGCCTCAAAAGGATAATATACAAAACTTATCGTTGTTTATCCATAATTTAGGTGACTTCGTCTGGGGGTCAACCATCCAAATTGAAAATAAAACAGAGATAAGGGGTTCTCTATTTCTGTGATGATCAACAACCTCAAAATTGAGTATATTGATCATCATAGAAACAGAAAAATTGAACCCTTAGAGTATATTGATCATCATAGAAACAGAAAAATTGAACCCTTAGAGTATATTGATCATCATAGAAACAGAAAAATTGAACCCTTAGAGTATATTGATCATCATAGAAACAGAGAACTCCTTATCGCTGTTTTACTTTCATTTTGGTGGTTGACCCCAGGCGAAGTTACCTAAAAAAAAGAATAAAATAATAATAATAATAATAAAATTAAAAAATAATAATTAATAAAAGAAAAGGAAATAGACAACTTATGCGTTTCCCTCCTGATCTTTGAATTTCCTCAAACTGTATGCCTCTACCACCCATGTAGGTAACTCATTTCAGTAATTTATAACTCACTGGCTAAAAAAAAAACTTCCTGCAATCCAGTCTAAACATTTCTCCCTATAACTTGAATTTATGGCCTCTAGTTCTAGAATCATTTATAACCGTGAAAATTTCGTCCTCCTTCATTTTACTTATGCCTCTCAGAGCCTTAAACACCTCAATCAAGTCTCCTCTGAGATGCCTAGTTTCCAGGCTCTGAAACCCACATATTCGAAGTCTTTCCTCATAAGGACGCCCTTTTCCAAATTTCACCAGGCGAGTTACCCGTCTCTGGACTCTTTCAAGAAGTTCGATGTCTTTTTTTAGGTGCGATCTCCACATTTGAACACAGTATTCCTAGTGTGGTCTAACAATAGCTAAAAGGAAAAGGATAGAAATAAGTAATTAAAAAGTAACCTGTAATAAAAAATAAGGGTAACTGTAGCTAGCATCAGATAAGGGTGGTAAATTTGGCTATAAATCAAAAAGGGAACAAATCAAATATGTAAATAAATAAATCTGATATCAGCAAAATAAAAGTTGATACATTATCAGGTATTTTTGTCAAAACTAAATAAATTTCCGATTTATTTATTTTTATTTTTATCTTATATATTAATATACATATATATATATATATATAATATATATATATGAGATTCTTTCCCTCCACGTCTGCTCCTCAATTGCTAAGTGATCAATATTTGTGCTCATAGGAACTTTGGCTGGTGAAGAGAACTTTTTGTGCAACCTGCTGGGCGCCTCCGCAACCAGGTGGGCAGAAGCAGATGGTTCTTGATTTTGACCGGGGTTCGAGCCGTGACCACCAAATACGAAGGATGCAGAAAGGTCAGGGAATGACCACAGCATATTCCCGGAGCAATATGGCCTTAGTTGCTAATGCTCCTAAAAACCAAATAACAAACAACAAACAAACAAACAACCTACTGTATATGCTTTCCGTTTTCTATGCGATGCCAACCGTTGGGGGAACTATTGGGTAAAAGCATACTATATTATTAATATCGAATTACTGTTGCACAGAGCGAAACGGATACAGAATAAGTTATGACAAGTTTAATAATAGGAAAATATATACATATGTTAGATTAGATACAGACAAAAAAAAAAAAAAAAAAAAGGTAATATCGAATTACTGTGCAACAGTAATTCGATATTACCTTTGTTGATAATTTACTTTGTTGAGTAAGCAGTAGAATTCTTTATGTATTGAGAATGATCTTTTTGTTTTTGTGAATACCCCATTCTGCATATCTTTCTGTTTTAAAATAATTTGAACAGTAGACTTAGATTTGAATAGGGACTGTTCCTATTAATCTCGCGAAATAATCACATCTTATAATCAGATTAAATTCAGAAAATGATGTATTCATTGTCAAGGGAAAAATAAATATGAAAAGAATAGTGTTACATTGACTTTTTTCTGGCCATCAGTGTTATGCTGAGCTGAACTTTAATATTCTGAATTACCTAAAATGCTTTGAACACTGCTTAAGTTGTGGGAATGGTTTGGATTTTACTAAACCTTACTTAAAGGTGTCCCAGAAAACGCCAATGAACTTATATGATTGTCTATTGGTTTTTATGATAGGACAATGATCTCAATGCCCTAAATATCTATTCAGCGTCGTGATAAATAGAGCTTGCAGCTTGGATCAGCGTTGGTTTTTCACTCCAAGACCCTATCTATTATAGTCAGGACTTGGAATGCCTCAAATTATGGTTCCTTTACTATAAATCTTTTGTCAAGGATAACCTAAAATGCTTTGAACACTGTTGTTCAAAGCATTTTAGGTTATTTTTCCTCATCTTACAAGAGGAAAGAATGTGTAGCAAGAGAATGGGTCGGAGGCAAGGATACTTAAACAAAACAATTTATTCGTTACTACATTCACAAAGATAATTAATATATATACAGGAAATAATGTCTTTTTCTCACACTAACATAAATAGAAATGATACTTTATATGTCTCTAGCTGGTGATATGGGTTTTGTGATCTTCGTGTGGTCCTCCTGTGATATCTTGCTCCGACTCTAGTTTACAATCCTCATCTTACAAGAGTATACAGGTATATATACATGCAGGTACTGCACTAAACCTTGTGTAACAATCTGGATTTGTGTAATCACATTAACACTAATATATTAACTAGACAAATTAAACTCTAATTTGTAAGGTAATGTGTCATGACGTGTTACAACAATAAATGTACTAATGAGGAGGGAGGCTTATGTGCTAATAAAAGAGGGTAGAAGTAAGTATTTTTAATTAGCAGTATAATAAATGATTTGGTCCAACTGTATCTGGAACGGCGACTATATCACTCTTCTCCTATTACGATCCACTGGAAACTTCAGCTAGGAAGTCTTCGGGCAGTGGAGTTTCTGGGTAACAACTGTTTCGTCTTCTTCACTCTGAGGAGTAGGGTTTTGACATGGGGATGATTCTCAGATCCAGGAAAAAAACGAGCCAAGGAGGGGCAGTTGGTAGAGGTAATGACGATCGGTCAGGAGAACGGGGTTTCTATAAGTTTCTGGGCAATTCTTCAAACTAGAGCCAAAGAAGCAGAAGAACGAGCGATCGCGAGCAAAAAGCTAGCAAGCCAAAGCTCAAAAAAAAAAAAAAAAAAAAAAAACTGACCAAAAAGCTATAACCCCAAAGCTCTAATAGCAAGTCCTGCAGAAAAGGTCTTGCAGCAAAAAGGCTCCCCTCTCCTTTGTTCTCACCTTAGTATATATAGGTCCCCCACTTTTTACATTTTCCATGCTCCCATTGGCCTGGAGCTTATTTTAGTGGGAAAACTAAATTTCCAGGGCTGATGTCCGGGGACCAAAGAACAGCAAAAAAAGGAATTACATCCATGTGAAAATGAAACTCATATTTGTTCGGAGTGAGAGTTCCTGATCTATGAACTTGGAAATCCAATTCCTGCTAAAGGGACTGCCCGATACAACCGCAGTTAATAGATTTGGTTTACTCCTTAGTCTGTTTTCAATTGTCATAACTTCTTCTTATGCAATAAAGATAATCAAGCACCTCTTTGTTATCCGCACTTTCCATCTCTCATAATGGTCAGGAACTGATCAAGTAATGGCCTCCAGTTGTGCCATGATCCAGCTAATAAAGGTGGGATTGCACCATAATTACTGACCTTACTTAATGTGATGCCAGAGACACGTGCACTCTAGCGGGGAAAAGAAGGAATGGAACGCCGATGAGTGTGATGTGTTTCGTACAGTACAGAGAAAAAGTATGGGGTAGTTTAAAGGTGGATATATGGTGGAAATACCGTTTTTTCCACACTCCTCATTGCCATCCCTAGAATTTTGGGCAGGGGCAAAAAGACAATGTCCGAAATTCTAGAGTCTGCACTGGGTTCCGACGCTTCTGTAAAGGGGTAGTTTGGTGGGAAAAACAGAAATGCACCTCCTCTTACAAAATTAAATAAACCTTAACTAACAATATATAGTAAATCTAAAGAAAACATACAATGTAAACTCTAGATTACTCTACATATTGTTCCATTAAGTCGTTACTTTTCCAGGTGGTTCAAAAATCATGGGGTGCATTCATATCCTGCTGAACCACTCTGACATAAGGATCATAATAATCGATTTTTCTTTAAATTTTGAGTAACTTACTTACAATGGCCTTACCTGACATACACCATCAGGCATACTTTCATACACATTATTCTTTCAATCTAACATTTTTAATGATGCACACATATATTTATTATTTTTTTAAATGTTCATAACCAAGAATGTTCAGTTTTTATATATATCTTTTCTTCTTTCATAGAAGAATGTGGGTCTACAATTGTGAAGGTGTTCTTTGTGATCATTAAACGTCTGCCGACCTGGACATGTCGATTTCTCTATTTGTTTCACTGTGATAATATGGTGACACTGTCCTTACTGTCCATGAACTGAAAAAGCAGTCTCCCACTGAGCTGGAAGTTTTCAGGGAGCTCACCTCTTCAGGGGTACACTGGATGGAGCTTTCATTTCCCATTCTCCACTCGGTTCAGAAACACGATATGAAACAAAATAAACAAAGGGTTAGCATCTGCTCTTCATTCTTACACTCATATACATAGTATTGTCTATGCCTAATGCTAGATATCTCTAATATTTGCAATATTCAATACCTAAAAGATAAACCTTGTATATATATTTATTCATCAGTTGTAAATTTATGATTCTAGTATATCCTTAACATACAACATCCATATTAGATAACAATTGTTCAAAGTAATAAACAAATATAAGGTTCACCAAATGACATATAATGATATAATAATATAGTTATTATTATAATAACATAAATTCTCATATGGTATCATAATTACTAAAGACAGTTGTTTATATATCTGTCAGTAATTTATATTTCTGTCTATGTAACACACTAATACTACTTAGATATAAATTAAACATAGATATAAATCTGCAGTTAAAGACAAATCTTGTTCTTCACAAAACAATTCTTTTCGTCTGGGAGTTTCCTGGAACTACTGGTCATCACTCATCCCACAGTTCCTCTGACTGAATGGGATGACATCTTTTCTTTACAAACCCCTTGCGCTCGAGCCATCGAGTATATTGGTTAGCAGCTTGAACGGCACAATGAGTCAGGGATGGTCCTAGTATCATTTAAACTGGGCTTCTTCATCTGGTAATGTGTCTTGATCAGGATAGGATAAATTGCTTATGTTGATTATGGTTCTGGATTACAGGATATTCTGCGGGAAATATGATCTTTCCACCCATTTTGTGAAGATCACATGGTAGGATTTAGTTATATGTTTAATCCAAGAATCAAAGTGGGGTGCTGCGAAAACTCCTTGTTCCCACGAAAGGCCTAAGCGCTTGTAACCAAGCCAAAGGTTGTGAGACTTCAACAGCTCAGGGAGTGAGTGAGGAGAATTTGCATGCTCCCTTCAAGACCATATTGTTATGCTGATCATCACAACCTAAGACCGCGACCTCTTTCAGGGAAAGTACTCTCTCAGCATCTCTGCAGAACTGGACATCCACAAAGGTGCAGTTGTTAGCTGGCACTGGGAACGGGACGAATCCATGTTTAGATGTCATCTGCGAGATGGATGATCAGATTAAAGATGGTTGAAAAGGTGCTCCACAACTCCAAGGTGACTTGGGGAAACTTGAACTTCAAATCTGTCATTCAGGAAATCACCCAAACTCCTGGCATCTGTTGTTCTCCCTGGTATATGTGTGACATGGGCTGTGTCCTGGGCATTGAGAGGAGTACATCTTTTGTATGGGTCCTGGTCTGCGGATTTGCGCTTCAATGAAGGTGTGTAGTTTGATGTTCCTATAATTGTGGTTGCATGGCTCAGGAAGGATTGGTTGATTCTGAATAAGCCTTGAGTTGTTGGGGGTAATATACTGATTTTGCTCTGCGTGAATGGGCATTGTGTGCGGTTAATGAGGGGAGAAAAATGGCTGTTGGCTGGGTGTAGACTGGGGTCTCTGACTTCTTCCGCTCTACTACCTATGTCATCACCCCCTGATCCTCTCTCTTCCTCTCTCTTCCTCGAGGTCTTCCCTGGCCACTGCTTCCCACCACCAACATAAAGTGGCGAGGAGGACAGTCCAAATTTTCCTCATCATCCACCATCCGTTTTGCAGAAACATGTCTGTAGAATCTGTGAATATAGGGAGAAAGATGAGGAAAAGAAGGGAAAGAAAAAATATATAAAATACATATTCCCATTCACTCTCTTTTTCACTCTACATTCGTTCCCCCTTTCAGGCAAAAGATTCACTTCATTTGCATGTTAAATATTTTATTTTCTCTCTCCTTTTTTTGTTTTTTTAAAAAAGGAGAGGGGTATCTTATCTCATTTTCACTTCTTGCTCTCTTTCTCTATCTCATGTTTAACTTTTTTGATCCCTTTCCATTTCTTCTTCCAGTCATGAAGACAATACGAATTTATTTTCGAAAACATGCCATACACAAAGAAACAACAAATAATCCTAATAGGGTTACTGATAGAAGTATAATAGATATTTTGAACCAGGAAGTGAATCCTTCACCAATTAGTTGATGAAACCATGTTGTCAAAAGTGTTTGTCATGGTGCAAAACTTGATATGTGAGTGGCTTGTGAAAAGTTTGGGTGGCTAACTTGTAGTGCTGGGTCTTTTAGGCAGAACTCTATGCCTTTACAGGCTGTAATAGTTCTGGTAACTAGACACAGGTTCTCTTTTTGACATTTAATATCTGTTTTGAATTGGATAGTGAAGGTCGTTAGTTCCTGTGTTAGTTTAATTGATCTAGTGGCCACCAATATACCTTGGAAGTTTACAGAAACAGTTCTGGCAAGGCATGTTGACAACGTTCGAAAGGTGAGGGTAGCTAGTATACTGCATGCAAAACATCCTATGGGTGTGGTAATGTCCTTGACGAATTTAGTGCACACTGTATGAGTTTTCAGGTAAAAATCCAATCCAGTAAATGATAAGTTCAATATTAATGGCGCTGACTGTAACATTTTAGATGTGAGTCTGCCGGAAGGTTCAATTTCTAGCTGGTGAGAAATTTGAATTTTTGGGAGCTTATTAATTTTGATAGCTGCCATTTGTTCTAGATATGACTCGCTTTTTTGGCATCTAACTCTGTCTTTGTAAAAGTGGCATTGGCTCATTCGGTCATCAAAAATAAACTGTTTGGAAACACTAATTTGCTTGTGTATTGCCGATTTCACCATATTTTGGTCGGGACACTAAAGCTGCCTAGTCTAGGTAAGCTTCATCTTTTTTACCCACTCTTAAGATTAAATGGTGTTCAAGGCTGTCGGTGGGTTGATTGAACATTCCTAGTACTTGTAGTTAAATGTTATTCTGGGAAATAGCGAATTTTTTTAATGATATGGTCTCGATTGTTTCATTGGCATGAGTTTGTACTTCTACTATGTACTAGCAAGAAGTTCCTTCAATTTTTCAGTCTTCATAAACTCTAGCGAAGTCTGGAACTAGCCAAACCCGGTAATGTAGACAGGGTTGGCTATCGATGATGTGGCAGTTTGAACTACTATCTCCTGCAATACAATTTGTAATTCCTGGCCAGCTTAGGGATTCCTTAGTTAGGGCTTCGAATTTGTATTCTGGGCGACATTGTAGACTCCATGCGCAATAAGCATTCTGTGGGCATGCAACCTGGCTTATGAGATGCAGTTCTGTGGGAAAAGTGTAGCACATCCACTTTGTGTGCCAGTGGCATTGCACTTGTTTCAAAGTTATCTGTAGTTGGAAAAGAGTCTGTTGGGTGTCAGAGACAAATCAAAGGCATGGCTTATATTCTAAATTTAGCAAAGTTACATGGACTTTAGTGGAGACTTTACATGGGTGGGATGAGTCTGCTTGGCATTCTTTTATTTTGGCATGTAAAATATGATGATTGGTGCAAGTTGAGCCCACTAAAAGTATAAATGCTGACAAGTATAGGAGAATCTGTAGAGGAGTGACCCATAAGAGTGGTCTTGGTTCCATGTGAACATGTTCTTCTAAGTATTCCTGTACTCTCTCTGTAGTTGTTCTGACAGCTGTCCCTGTGGAAAGACTTGCCAGGTGGTTCAGAACATTTTCCAAGTGGCACTGAGTAATACGAAAAGTCCTCTGACTGTTTGCTCTACAGATTTAAGGATAAACTTGGAATACCAGATGACCATGGCTGCAAGAATGCCAAGCATTACATATATTACATAGGACACAATGGGGAGAAGACAGTGTCTATTATTTACAAACTCCCAACAAAAGATGCAGCTCATTCTCTTGCATTTGTCTCTACCTGTCAAGTATATCATTCCTTGTATTACCTTTCCTTGTTGTGATATAAAAGGGAACGTCAATGGTCCTGGAGTTAGCACAAACTCACGAGGCACCTCTGCCTGTAGTGGTTCCTTATTTATCACGTAAGTTCTTTCCTGACCAAATTTTCGTATAATCAATGTACCCTTCTCTAATGTAGTGAAAACTGGATTTGTAAACATGATTTCCAACCCTTGTCTTCAAAATGAGCTTGCTCATCAGACATCAAATGTCTCATGTGGCTAGTCTGGAGTAAATTTTCCTTTGATGGTGTCAAACACATTCTGTATGAAATGACTGGTGGATTCCTGACAGTCTGGGATCCAATCTCTACGAGCCAATATGTCTCAGCTGCTTGTCTCCAACATATGCACGAAGCCTGTTGATTGCAATTGGATTCATAACAATATTCAAGGCTTTCCTTACAACGATGTTTTCTACATTCACAGTCCTGTCCATCCCTCTTACACTGGTATATGATTGAAATGCCATTTTATTTTAAGTACTGTGTCAGTATAAAATGTTCTGGTGGGATCAGGGTGCTATTCGTAAGAAGAATTCTGAATGCCCATTGTTTGAGGCAATATCCACAATTCACTATGGAACAACTATTATGGGGAATCGACTTAGGCAGAGCCACAGAGGGCTTGCTCATTACACAAACGTAAGCACCATGTTTCTCCTGACAAAGTTCAATATCAGCTTGGCTAGACATTAACTATATCTCGCTTGTAAAAATCTTCAGAAGGCTTTTCAGGCTGAACTTTATGACCCGATCAGATTACTGTAGCCAGTCTACAAAGATAAAAAAAAACTGTCACCTTTGGTAGAGGTTAGAAGTCATTATATAACAGCAGTTTATATGGGAGCAACTGATTCGGTAGTTTTTAGTTTCTTTCACTTTTTCTGTTTTTCGTTTTCATCTAACACTGGTCTGGAAAGAAAATTTGCATCTTTTTTTTTAACATAAAGAACATTCTCCTCATGTGTCGATTTCATTTACTGGAAATTCGATGTTGGAGACAATCTGCTTTCTCATGAGATAAAAGAAAAAGCGAAACCTGTATCATGTCACCTCCAAGCATCTCTCAGTAAGCCTGCTAAATCAAAGATTTTGGCTTGAGTATTCTGAGTGTCTTGTTGATCCAGTCTCGAGGCAAGTGGACCCAACATCCACTGTATTGTTCTCTCCATTCCACTCGGCTGTTCTACATCATCTGCATTCCCTTATACTCTATCATTCTGATCTGGAGGTTTATTACTCTCCACTTCTGTCTCACCGATGGGAATACTACATTCTGTCTGTTTCTGCTCCTACAACAGAAGCTGTCTCAGGCACAAATGCTTCATTATCTGACTGAGAAGTTACAGTCACCTTCTGTGGGGTATGTGCCATATGGTCGTGACTGCAGATTATGTCTATGGGACAGGATAGGCACTTGGGCAGTTCCTTCTGAATTCGCAGACGGTTCTATCTTTGACTGCTTTTTCTGATTTCTAGTTGGGAGAGAGACAACAAAGGAATGAACACTTGAATGCTTACAGTTATAATTGGTTGGGTTACTACTGCTCTGGGGTATATTGGTGTGATCCAATCACACACTTCCACTTCAGGATCATCAACAATCCATGTTTCTTTCGATGCTGTCTTCCAGATATCGATCTGGAAGTTCAATATCTTCTGATTCCTCTGTTTTTAGTTCGAGAAAAATTTTCTGATCAATTACCTTCATCAATCTATCTACATGCACTAGCTGGTTGTCTTTGGGATGATACATATGCTGTATCCTAAAGTTAAAGGGTTAGGTCTGACTGATCACTTGATAAGGACCTCTGCTCAAATGAGCCAGTTTCTTTGTACCACCTACTTTTACCTTAAGAGTAAAAAGATAGACAAGACTTCCTACCTGGGTATTCTTGTCTATAGCTATTGATGCGCTATGTTGTTTTTGAATTTGCACTGTTCTTCCAGATGTTGAGAGACGATCTCGTAAGTTCTATGAAGATGCAAACACATCTGTTCCAAATAATTTTCAAAAGAAGCATAAGTAGGTCTTGCTTGAGTATGCCGTAGATCAGAGGGCAACACCAAATCCCTTGTGTACATCAAAAAGTTAGGAGACTCCTGCGTGGAACTGTGGGTCACAGCATGGTACACAGTGACAGCCAAGAGACCCACAACATCCCAATCTGACTGACCATGATTGACTACACGTGAAAAATTGCTGCTAACATACGATTCAAGCGTTCTGGTGGATGAAAAGAAGACGTGTGCAGTTGATGGATATTCAATTTCTCACACACCTGTTTTACCAGTGAGGATAAAAAGTTAGTCTGGTCTGTGAGTTTTAGAAATTGTTTTAGAAATTTAGAAATCTGTGGGATTTAGGAATTCCATGTCTCGAGATCACATTGTTGACAAAAGCCATGGCAACTTCATCTGCACGTTGCTCTGGAGTGGAATCACTTCGGCGTAACGTGTAAAATTATCTACTGCCAGTAATAGATATTTATATCCTCTTAATGACATTGTAAGAAGTCCTAAGATGTCCACAGACACACTTACCCAAGGAGAATTTTTGACAGGGATGTGCATCAGGGCCGCTTTGGCCTTAGGATTTTATCCTTTGCACTTCATGCAAGATGGGCAAGACTCGATGTAGTTCTTGACATTGCTATACATACCTGTCCAAAATAAGTTTTTCTAAGTTTTTGCAATGTTTTCTGGAGTGCCATATGTCCTCCACTAAGAACATTATCGTGACATGACTTCATAACTTCTGTTCTCAGGCCCACAGGTGTTACTAATTGTTCAGATGGCTCTTGACATGTAGTATCCGAAAAAGAAAAATGATACAATACTCCATCTTCGCTCAAATAAAATGAATCTGGAATTTTCGTTGATGCCTGGAGTTCTCCCTCCAGCTGTTCAATTAATTTCTTCAAGCTCAGGTCTTCTCTTTGTAGGGTTCTGATAAAAATTCTGGTTTGCGGTTGTAACATAACTAATGATTCCAAAGTTACAGTGGTTGATACAGGAGCAACTAATTCAATAGTTTTTGGTTTCTTTCACTTTTTCTGTTTTTCGTCTTCATCTAACACTGGTCTGGAAAGAAAATTTGCATTTGAATGGACTCTGCCAGGTCGGTATAAAACTTTGTAATCAAACTCTTTTAGCAACATGCTCCAACGCACTAAACAAGGTGATGGATTTTTCAAATGGAGCAAGTAACTCAATGGCTGGTGATCTGTTATCAGCATGAAACTCGTAGAAACTAAGAAAGTCACTCCTTTGTGAAAGGTGTCCGAGGTTCAACTCCCTTTGTAAAAATATTCTCTCTAAAGAATTTTCTTGATTTGGGACTATAATTAAAAAAGCTCAGACAAAAGTGTAGTTCTTCTACAACACCCATGCAAACAAACCAAGAATACATGCAGTTTACAGATAAGATATAAACCGAGTGGTCACTTTATTAGGTACACTTTACCATTTTCAGGAAATGGAGCACTGCTTGAGTAACAATATCACATATTCATACCATGCAATATAAAGCAAGTGGGCAGATACATAGGCACAGCTGCCAACACTCTGGAATTATGGTGAAAATCTTTTTGACTCCGTCTCACCGTCATACTAGAGTTGGGACTATATAGTTTTTCTGTCATTTTGCAAAAATACCACTGTTTTTTGTCTTTTCTTTTTGTAAAAAATAGTAATCCTGCTATAAAATTGGAATTTAAAAAAATTTCCCTGAATTTTTTCTTAATTTCCTTAAAGGTTACGGCTGTGATAAACATCTGATAATAGATGGCGTAATTGTTCAGTTAGCCATAAAAAAGCAAACTTTATACTGCAGGTTTTCATTTCCATTGCTACGCATACATTACAACCCAGGGATGATACCATCCTCCAATTTAGAAAGCAATAAAGATGGATCAAAGGACTTTTGGTTTATTAAAAACTATATGATTAAATGATTAAATATGATTAAAGATTTATTTTCAAGGAAAACATAGTGATGCGTTTCCAACTTCTAACTCATGTTGCTGATAGAGTCTGAAATACCGGTCCTTCAATAAATTAGTAAAGGCTGCCCCCTCTTCAATTACAATTACAAGACCAGTGAGAGACAAGTGCAGAGACAATATGTTTTACATCAAAACAAGGTGGCATGGTAAAACTTTTCCATAAGCTGTGTTATACATACGGAAAAAAAAACAACAAAAAGGATTAGTGCAAGTGTACTCTCAAGGTGATTTGCATGCTAATACAATCCAATAAAGTGTTACAGCTTCAGATATTTCATACACTGATAGCAGATATTTCATATTACTGTATGACTCTACGAATAAATTTTGCGAATTGTTGACTTAGTTTGGTAACCAGCTGACTTTCTAACACGAATTCTTATGATCAAAGCGTGTTTCTTATGGCAATAAAACATCTGCTGCTTCAAACAGAATTCATAAATAGCAAGTTGCCCAACTGGGTTATCGGAAGCATTAAGTTAAATATTATTTAATTTTAACTTAAATCATCATATTTGTAGAACCGATTCATCATCCAATAACACTATTCGGAGATCAAGTTTTTTGGACCAAATTTAAATGAATTGGTTTCACACACACATGTACAGAGTTCCAGTACTTCTGTATATACTCGAATAGACTCTCGGCAATTTTGCCATCTTGCCACTCAAGTTTTTCCTGGTCGGTCAGGTGTACTGTACTGGTAGACATTTATAAAGAGACAACAAGTCAACCACATTCTTATTTGCTTCTAGATATTAAACAGGACACACCTGAGGTAGTCTCTCTGCAAAGAAATAATTTGCCAGAAGAGGCCCCCAATGTGGTTTATGTACCTATATGGCTTCTAGACTCTGAAAGCACAAAAACTCCTCACGTTTCTCACTGATTCCACTCCAGAACAAGCCAATGTCATCTTAAAACATGCTATGCCAGCATAAATCACTTCTCTTTGTGAAACCTGTAAAATCTCCTTCGTGGCAATATCCCTCTAAATAGCAAACAGCATTCACAGCTCTCCAAGAAAAAAAAAATCTTGAGGTTATTAGGAAATAAACAGGTGCCATTCATACAAAGGCAAAAACGTATTCACCAGCATGGTGGTACTTTGTTTCCCCTACTTGGTAGCACAATAGTGCCATTACTGACATCCCACATAAGGAAATGAATCGACTGTGTAAAAAATTGACACTACAAAACACCCCAGAGCAGAAAGAAATTGAAAGTTTGGATGACAAAATGTCATCTGTTCTTCAAAGGAAAGATTTGGATGTTGAAAGTAAAGTTAGAGAATATTTAACCACTTTACAGACTTATTTAGGTCTGAAAAGGCAGCTTGCACCATCAGTACACATGGAAGAAGTACTACCACCACCAATGAAGGATGTTCCTGTGAAGAAAAGGAAAAATCATCTTTTTCCCTAGTCTCCCCAAGGCGGTTGAGAAGAGAAAGCTGAATTGGGTTCGAACGTAAGTAAAAACACATTTTTTTATTTAAAATTATTTTTATTTAGAAATAAATGACCTGTTATATCAACAGTTACAATAACATCATTCATCCACAAATTGGGAGAATAACACATATTAACAATCTGGTGCATGGTTAATCCACTACACCTGTGTTTGAGGAAATAAATACAGTGTAAACCATTGGCTATAGACAGCTTGTGTTGGATAACAGTAGGATTATATGTCCATTTTTTTCATTGTTTAGGTAAAAATTTCACAAAGTCCTTTTTTGGCTTGCACTCATAGCTATCAAAGTATTCGCCACATTGTTCCTGTAGAAATAAGGCAACCCAGTGCCACCCTGTAGGTGAGAGGGATCTGTGTTGACTACAAGGAGACATGGTTTTGGTAGCATATGTGTAGGTAGTTCATCACATGCGCACACTCCCAGTGGAAATTTCTGTGTGCCCATCTGGAAAATCTGTTTAGTATTCATAATCCAGCAATACCGAGCGATCTCTAGTGATGGAAAGGATGTTTTCAAACAACACCACAGTAACGTTCTCGGTAATGGAGCAGAAAATTTCAGTTCTATACACACACTTCCTCGGCATTGAGTGTTGACGTGTTTGCCTACTGCATTATGGTCAGGAGAGAGGTCAAATCCATACAACACATTACCTTCTAGACATTCTTTATAGGAAATATCATTTCCCACATCACGTGTACACTTGTTCAGCGATGTGAAGAGAGAGAGAAAGAAAGGTATGATCTGATGTAATGACCCTCCTTATAATTAGGTGTCATAGGTTGACTTGGATGCTGAATACCATCAGCTGTCACTACCAGATAACATAAATCGAAGTGGGCAAAATTAAATGGATTGCGCATGAACCGTTGAATGCTTCACTTGCAACTAGACCTATTACTAGTCGAGATGGAATGTCACCCAGATAAATGCTTTCTCTTGTAGAATCACTTTCTCCCTTTAGGAATCGAGTAATAGCTGACTTTCACCCTGTTTATGGGGTAGTGAATAGGATTTTTTTCAAGCACAGTTAAATAGGCTAACAGAAGTTTAGGATTTAATCTTTCTTTGTGCACAAAGAGGGTTGCTTCCAAAATATGAACTCTGCCTTTCATGTCTGAGGTGATGGCCAGTAAACAGAATTCTGGGTTACTTTGCACTAGAAGAATACATAGAGACACATTATTAATGACATATATTGTCTGGTGACACAAATCGAAGTGTAGGCACCTTAGAAGTTCCACACTCCTTGATATTTATTGATTCCTGCTGTTTACACATCCTGCATTCTGTCTTGGTGAACATTTCACTAACATCCTCAGCGTCATCTTTCACATACAGTTCTGTTGTTAATTAGGTACGTTTAGCACCACGCTTGTAATTAAGAAGTTTTCCTAAATATGCCCTGTAAGGATAAGTATCTACTGATGCATTGATTATTTTATCTTTTAAAAACAGATAAACCTGACTGAAAAGGGAATGAAAAAAACTGTTCACTACACCCACAGATGTGGCATCTATCCCTCTTCTGTAACACGAACTTTCAGACGTAAAAATGTTTTTTTCCAAAATCTAAATATTCTTCTGGAGTACCAGGAATAAAAAATTCAATGGAGCCACCACTATCTACCCTGCCTAGCAGTTGAAAAGTCACATAAAATGAATGTTCAATAGCGGGTTCTTGAATTAGGTCTAGTTCTGACATCATAAGCTGCATGATTAAAAAATATCTGTGCTTCCTCTTCTTTCCTCTTCCTTTCTGGTCCAGAAACTTGTTTGAAATTGTCTGACCAACTTCCGATGCTCTTTTTATAAAGGATCGCTTGAGGGGCACCCCTTCCAAAATATCAACAATCACATTTTGACCTCCTTTTAAAACTTGTGTACCCACAAACGGAGCTGCCGGTTTCAAAAGTGGTGTTACAAAAGAGAATGCTGAATGAAAGATACTTCCAAGACTGTATCCACCCTGCAAAGGTTTTCCGGCAAATGCATTACCACCTCCTGCTTGTACCATGTAGTAATCAATGTATTCACTCCTCTTTGCAAAAATACAGCTTCACTAAAGTCTTCCCACTTGTGAACTCTAGAAACTGTCCACTGTTTGTACAAATACTTATGGACACAGTGTGAAAACTGTGTCTCAAAAGGAGTATTAGTCTTGGTTTTTGTATGTAAATGTGTTCTGCTCAATACAGGGAACAACACGTAACAGCAGAGCACATGTATCACCTACTATCTTGTCCCGAATCAGGTTGGAATAAACAAAATATGCTGAGACATCCCGTTTTATATCTGCAGGGTACGCCACACTGATGGCTCCTCTCATCTTGGTGCCCATCTGGTGAAAGCCGAGCATAAGACCTAAACCAGGGGAATATGGGGGAAACACTAACAAATTAACATTTCCACTTAAACTGGGGCATACACTCAACATTGCATTCAGAATACAGGAGATTGATTTATAGTTTCCGTAGGGAAGTACACACACTTGGTAACTGCCAGCTGTAACAAGAGTAAAAACATTTCTTGCACTTGGGGCAAAAGAAATTTGACCTTTGATGGGTAATACACTATCACCTACAGATGTGCCCCCGAAAATACACACAGCCTTTTCCCCATACACCTGCTTTTTGAAGTCCAAATAGTGTTACTAGTTTCTCAGGCAGTTGCACACTGCCATTTCCATGCACAGTCACTGAAAATTGATAATTTTGCAGCAGTATTTGTGTGTAGTGTGAAAGAAACAAGGGGATGAACACTGTTCAACTCGTCTAAAATATGTTGATAATCTTTATACTTTAAAGAAAGCACATGTAAAATTTTTTCGCTGTCATAATCATCACGAAGTACGTGAAATTCCTCATATCTTTTTGTGATGTAGTTCCACATTCCTGGCAGATGGATTTCAGAAAGTGCCACTTCCCACTTTTCACTCAGATTAATTTCCCGGGGTAACTGAACTTTGAAATGTGATTGTATCAGGACAAATCCCTACTTGCATTACTTGGTATGGTTAGGTAAAACATCTTGGCTTCGGACCCAAGAATTGTAGGACGCAGGGTACCCAAGCCACTTCACAAGTAACTGACTCTGGCCATGCACTGTATGCTTCCCAAGTACTTTCTCGATCAGATACACCTTTGCCGGTAGCTTGTTATCAAAAATGACGCTCTCTAGCTGATGCTCGTAAAATGACCTTTAGTTACCTCACCAGCTCTCCCTTTAACTTTATATACTACTGGGTGCCTTTTTATTACCTGTGCTATGGAAAATACGTCCTCAAACCAATTCCTTCTGAATGCTTTTCGAAAATTATGGCTATCATCACTAAGAACAACATGGTCACCGACTTTAAACTTTGTTTCCGAAACCTTTGGAAGGGGTCCATACAATTTAGCATACACTGTTTCTTCATTGTGCATGGTGACATCTGCTGCGGCCATACTGGTAGATCCGTGCACACTTTGATTGTAAGTTTTCACTAATTTTTGCAGCACATGAATATATTTATCATTTTTTGAATATGTAACCCATTTATAAATTTTTTCTTTTAATGTTCGTATAAATCTTTCTGCCATAGCAGCTTTCTTTTCACTTCTAGTAGGGTAAAAGTGAATATTTTTAGATTTGAATAATTCGCTCACTTGTTTATTAATAAGTTGCTTTCCTTGGTCACTACTAGCATTGAATGGCACTTCTTTTTTAAAAATATATTTGAAAGCTTTACCTACTTATTGTGAATGTTTAGATTTTAATGATCTTACCCAACCATATCGTGAAAAGCAATCAGTACACATAAGAAGAAAATGAACACCATTATTTGCTTTAGCAAGACTTGACATGTCAGCTAAATCACATTGAAATACAGTATATGGCGAAGACCAGGAACTTCCATCTGGTTATGTGGAAAATTTCTTTGCTGCTGTCTGTGCCTCACATATGTGGGCTGTCCCGATAACCATTCTTTCACGATATGTTTAGGCAATTTTGTATGTTTTTGTAAAGCGTTAACACTAGCAAAACTTCCCACTACGGTAGGATTATAATAATCTTCTAACATGTTCTCTTTCTTACAGGTAAAATAACACTGACCCTGGAACAGAAGATACTTTCCTTTATGTGGTGCTTTTTATTCTTTTTGTAATTGGTGAATTGTGGACAGTCATTGAAGAGCGAAAGCTGTGTCAAGATTTTATCAAAACAATAATGCATTTGTAAATAATTTTGTAAACAGTATTCAATAAAAGACTTTTCATTATAAATCTGTGTCTCTTGGATTCATTAAAAATAAATTTAAAATCACTTTCAGTTGAGAAAATATCATTGTGAATTAAAAAAAAATATTGCTCACGAATACCTTAAAGATAATTATGTTCATAACATTGTGTTCAAAATAACACTAATCAATTTATTGGCTAAAAACTTCACACTAATTAAAAAAAAAATCAGTTCAAGTTGCATTCTAATAATACTTTTGCAATGTTATATGTAAATGTCTGAGTGGTGCAATGGTAAAAACAGTTGCTTCTAATTGTTGCTTTAATGGTAACAGTTGCTCTAATGGTAAAAACAGTTGCTTCTAATTGTTGCTTTAATGATAACAGTTGCTTTAATGGTAAAAACAGTTGCTTCTAACCCCAGGGACCTGGGCTCAAATCCCACTAAAATGCTTTTAGTGAAAAAAAAAAAAAAAAAAAAACTCTTGGTGCCATCCAGCAGCAAAATAAAAAAAAAAAAAAAAAGAGCCGACAAAGCATCATATCGGAGATCGCGGGAAAGTGAACAGGAAAGTCACGTGTTAAAAGACGTCATCCGCTCAAAAGAATCGGCTCAAAGTGCTTCGATGGCTGCGCACTCTAGCGGCGGTCATCGCAATTAAATTCTGTTCAAATCACCCCTCTCCCTACTGACATCTTTCTATTCAAATACTAGCAGTGATATTTTTTATGGTGGCTTTAAACAATAAAGCTATCGGAACTTACAGTACCCTACTGCTGTATGCAGGTTGAGCATTGCCAGACTGAAGATATACCTGACGTTGAACGTATTTATGTACATTATAATTTTCATGAAGTGCATAATAAGGATATTCTTTTCCTATTTATAAAGTAGAAATAAATGAGGAATAGGAAAAGTGATTTCAGCGAGTTCGGTGTTAAGCTTTGAATGAATGTTGAGGTGCTTGAGGTACGTTTTCGGTCTAGTTTGAAATGGAATTAGAGGTGTTAATTCAGAGGAACAGTGCCCATGGAAATAGCTTTAAAATGGCAAATAAGCAGAGTGAACGTCTATGTGATAGAGGGTGGAGAAAGTTTATAAGTGAAGGATCATTAATTAATTAGGTAGCCCTCTATAAGTACTACAAGAAGCGATAATATAGTGGCATGTATAAATACACAAAAAGTGGGTGATTATACAGTATATAGTGGTATTTATAAATAGAACTAGAGAAAAATAAGTGCTTCAGACAAAAATGGATTGATAGGTTAAACAATGGAACACGAATACTGTATTCTTTCCTAAACAGCATATAACTTTTGTTTATAAGTTAACTGTATTTAAAATAAATGTGACACTAAGGTCGCCCGGAATATTAATTCAACTACCCAAGTGTATTATGTTCGTGAATTGCATGTGCTGGCTAGTCGATTTTGCCTGTTTTTCTGGACGAAAAATCCGACTTTCCGGGAAGGGGGGGGAAACACTTTGTAGTCTACGCCTGAGACCGACTAACTCAATCACGGAATGTAAAAAGCCCATAAAAGTTCCTCGCGTCATTAGCCGGATTGGAACCTGGGTCTTTTCCACCCGGGGTGAGAAAGGCAGTGAAGATGCCACTGTGCTACTGTGTAGACAAGTTACTATATTTTTGGACATGTGTATATGTAAAGGGTGGGTCCTAGAACTTCAGTTCAACTCTGCCTCGTATCTCTGTGAAGAATAGTACCACTATAAAAGGGCCAGAAATGTGATTGGTTTGTGTGTGTTCTGTTGTTCTGTTCTGGCCGCTTGGCTACCCAGAAGCATCAATCACCTGGAGAGATGATTCTGGGTATTTGTCCACACCACTGGAGGATGGACCAGTCCATGTAAAGCACGTACTGTCTCAAAAGTGACTCTGATCCACCTAGTATTGCTAGAAGGCAGGCCAGGATCCTCTGAGGGGAGGGGGCATTCCCGAGGGAAAAAAGAAGAAAGAAAAAAAAAAAAAAAACACCCATGGTGCAAGTTACTGTATTTAAGAAACTTTCAGACCAAAAACCGCTGTTGACCAAAGAAAAGATCACCAGTTTAAACAGATGTTTAATAGAAATCGCCATTAGAAACTCCTTACTATGCCGTCAGAGCTTTATAGAAAAGAGATCAGAATTTAATAGCATATTCATATAATGTTTACAAGCTTAGATAAAACTCACAATTGTAGAATGACTTACCTCTTCCTTCAAATCGATATTTTGTTCTTAAATTTCCCGTAAAACTAAAATAGATGATTGCATTTTGTAGAAAATCTGTTAAGAATTAAGAGAAATACTGATTGCCGCAATGCTTCACTTCATCTTATACCTGTTTTGCGTTAGCGTAAAAACGATTAAGTTATTAATAGCATCATTTGCAGAACTGAATTAACCTCTTCCGTTCAAGAAATAATAAATTGTCACTGCTAGATGAGTCTTATCTCTGATGAATAATAAAGAATTATTGCTTTTGATATGTTAATTGCATTCAATTCAAAAAGAAAACTTTTTGTTGAGAAGAACTGTTGGCTGACCTCTAATTAATGTCTTCAATAAAATGAAAGTTAATTTTAGATCCAGATTCTTCGACATACTTCAGAAAAGAGTACGAATCTAACATAAAATGAAGCTAGCGTCTTCGCTGCATTCGAGTTTCGTAATAATGTATAAGATGATCGCCTTCAATGGCTTGTTGCCATAGTGATTTGTGACGTATAACTGAAATAAGATTTTGTTAGAATTGTTCAGTAGCTACAAGCCATCTGTGCTTTCTATTATGCTCTATAAAAGGTAAAATAAAAAGTGTTAGGCAAACAAAAATTTCTTTCTTCAGCATTCCCATTTCTTAATAATATTTGCTATCCAGAAGTTAAGGTACTTCCATAAAATCTGATATATATCAAGAAACAAAGGTATGCGTGAAAAAGTATTTTTATTATTATTGTTATTATAAGACTCGATTGTATTTGAGTTAAAATGAAAATTTTCTTAATTTTCTTGAATCATAATTGCGAGATTATGACTACCTAAAAATGAAAGGCAGTCATGCAAAATTCGGGTATTTATTTCACAGTATGATCACCCCTGACAGTCAAACAACTTAAAACAGTTCCTTCGCTACTAAAAGTAAGGACGTGTAGTTAAAAATTCTACTCCTCTACCAGAGATGTCTTTATAATATATATATATATATATATATATATATATATATATTCAATTGATCGTAGGTCCAGAGGGCTACTCCATCCAAAGAATATTCTTACTTTGAAAAAATTAACAGTTGAGCTCTAAGCGGAAGCACACTATCACCAACGAAAGTGTGTTAGTTGAGTTGTCTGACGGCATCGTCTTTGAATGCCGTCAGACAACTAACACGCTTTACTTTACTATCACCAATTAAAATGATTTTAAGGTCAATGATACCTCTGAAAAACGTAAGGCAGGATTCAAGAATCATGATTCCTCACAGACCACCACCATGACGGTAGCCCCTTTTCTCAGATGTTATATGGGTTTGAGCGCATTCCTTGTTCTTTCCGGATAAGAGCACGCCGAGAACGTTTCAGGACCGAATCTGGCTTCATCTGCAAAAGGACCACTTGCCCAGTGGGGGGGGGCGAACTGCTTGGCTGTCATTATTAAGAAGTACGTAGCGGTCATCATGGAATGCTGTTGCTCTTGGCTAACCTTGGACTTGTCTTGGAGACCCCTCCAGATGTATTTTCCATAATACTTTTAGGATTATAGACAGGAAGGCTTCTATTATGGTACTGCTTTCAATTAATTTCAGACAACAAAGCTTCTTTTATATAAGTAAGCATTTATTTATTCTGAAGTAAACCTAGTTTGCAGAATTCTGTCGTATCAAATTACCAATAAATGGCCCTGTTGTTGTGTGCAACAGGGCAACTGATTGTATTGCCATATTCAGTAGCTTAAAATCGCATTCTGACTTCATATTCTGATTTATTGTGTTAAATTAAATTAGGTTACCGCTTCATAAAAATTAATGCTATTACAATACATGAAAAATCCCTCGCGGGGTAGCACAGTGAATATAGTCACTCACGCCATCACATCGGGTGGAAAATTCCTGGGTTAGAATTCGGTCAATGATGCGAAGAATTTTTATTTATTTTATTCACAATATGGCTGGGCTATTAATATTTGTAAGGACAAACGATGCAAGAAAGCAAGCGTATACAGCATCAGCCAAAAAAAGAAAAAAAAATCGGATAACTGATTAAGAAAAACGTATATTGATTAAAAAAAAAAATTCTGTAATAGCACACTGGTTCAGACAGATGGAATATAAAATTGGCATTGACTTTACGTAAGTTAAGATAACAGCCCCCGCGGACAAATTGCATGAGTTGATTGAAATGAAGTGCAATAAGGTCATGCTAAATACAGCTACATCTGTGAGAATGTTTCTTTTATATAGTATCTACATATAGAACAAACACAATACTTAGCTACATCCGAGGAACAGCTTGCGTACTGGTAAAATGGCTCATAAAAATAGTATGTTGTGGCCTAGTTTATTTATATATTTTCCTGTGTTTTTTTTTTTTTTGGTAGTTGTTGGCGCATCTGCTTCTGTGGCCATAATGCACCTCCCAAAGTTTTTGCAGTACTTTGATCCAAGCCCGAGGCAGGATACGAACCCGCGACCTTTGGTTGGGAGGCAGGCACTTTACCCACCCGGCTAGCCAGGTCGGCTTCCTGTGGTTAGTTTTTCTTATAACTGTACGCTCCTCCGATTTTCAATGTTATCCATAAAGTCGAGAATTATTGATGTTTATAAGTTCTTTAAATAATTTGCTATAGAAATATAACTTCATTTTATTTACATATACAGTATATCTGGCTGTCTCTTGTTCGCTGAATTCTTTTAGATACAAAAACATTTGAAAGTAAAATAATATTTTTCGTTTTGCAAATGTTGAAGTTTTTTTTGTTTATTTTAGGTACTTGGGGAGCATTGACTTTCTTTGTAAAGTGTGAAATATGCAAATAAACACTAACATAGACAGGAAATGCCTTATTCATACCTCATTATATAACGAAGGCAGAAATTTTTTTGCGAAAGAAACTATGAAGCGTTGGTATATGGGGTTTTAAAACTACGCTTATTCTAGGGTCGGTTTGTGTGTTTCTCAGTATGAATACTAAATTTCGGGAAGCAAAAACTGTGCAACCTTCGGCCACGGTCTTAGAAAAGTTTACGAAAATTGCTGTTTTATTACGCAGATCTTTCCATAGGGTGTGTAAATATAACTATCTTAACCACTGAGCTACCGTGATTCTCGTAGAGCAGCTTAATTTCTAATTGTAAGTTGCACTTCAGAGAAAGTGGGAGAGTGTCACTGAATAACCACCTAAATGACTTTCTCCGTTTTCAGTATTATTCATATTAATATCAAACAGCAAAGCTTCTTTTATATAAGTAAGCATTTTATGGCCCTGGCCACTCTCCTCTAATCGTTCTGTCAATAGCCGTCCATCGCTCCAAATCTTTTAAGCATCAACAGTGCATTCTACAGAAAACGAAAACCTAATTTGCATCGCGGATTCCATGCTCCAGCACCTTCAAGCCAAAGTAGGTCCTATTCGCTATTAGGTCAATGTTAGGTTCGGTTCCAGAAGTGCCAGTTCAGATATTACGCATACTACCGCTCCACTGTGAGATTCCCGTACAACAGTATCTAGAGTGTAATGATAACGGTCGAGCAACAAGAAAATATATACAGAGAAATAGAGTGGACTAATAAATCAGACTGTTTTATAATGGGGGATTTTAACTTCCCACATATTGACTGGAACTTGTGGGTTGGTCACTCACACACTAGTCAGACTTTTGTGGATTTATTGGATGATTGTTTTCTGTAGCAGCATGTTCGAGAGGCAACCAGAGAGAGTAATACTCTTGATATGGTTATCAGCAGTGATCATTCGTGTATTAAGAATTTGCAGATAAAGGAACCACTAGGTGGCAGTGATCACATTGTACTGATGTGGGATGTACTTAAAGATTTAATTACCATCAGGGGTAAAGGAAAGGGTTTTTGCTTCCGTAAACGTGACTACAGTGGTCTCAGACAGTTTATAAATTCTGTACTGTGGGTTTTTAAATTCTGTACAGTAAACTGACGATGTTATCATCAGTAAATTCTAAGTGGGAAGCATTTAAGGAATTAATTGTGGAAGTTACTAAAAGTTTCATACCTATTAAGAAATATTAGTACAGTATTAGTATTAGTATTAGTATTACTAATAGAGTAGAGATAGGGACGCGATAATCCCATTATATAAGGCTTATGTTAGACCACACTTGGAATACTGTGTTCAAGTATGGAGACCGCACCTAAAGAAAGACATCGAACTTCTTGAAAGGGTGCAAAGAAGGGTAACTCGCCTGGTGAGATCGGCAAAAGGGCGTCATTATGAAGAAAGACTTCGAATATGTGGGTTGCAGAGTTTGGAAACTAGACACCTTAGAGGAGATTTGATTGAGGTGTTTAAGGCTCTGAGAGGCATCAGTAAAATGAATGAGGACAAAATTTTCAAGATTATAAATGATGCTAGAACTAGGGGACATAAATTCAAGTTACGGGGGGAAATGTTTAGATTGGACTGCAGGAAGTTTTATTTTAGCCAGCGATTGGTCGTCCCGGAGTATAAACAGAAAATTTATTTATTTTACTGGAATAAGTTGCCTTCATGGGTGGTAGAGGCCGACAGTTTGGGGAAATTCAAAGGTCATCTGGATAGTACTTTCGGGTAAGGGAAGCGCATAGGATGATAGGATTAATTTCCTTTTTATTTATTTTTTATTTCATTTTATTATTTTTATTTATTTATTAATTATTATTATTTATTTATTTATTTAATTTTTGTTTTTATCATTATTTTGTTCGGATTTTTTTTTTTTTTTTTTTTTGGCTGGTGCAGCATAAGCCATAGGCTTTCTTGCACCATACGGCCGTTACTAATACTAATACTAATACTATATCTAGTTAAGTCTTGTGACCGGAGACAGTTTGTATTTGTTGAGAGGCTGTAGTGAAAGAGAGGTTGTAGTGAAAAGTAAAAAGAATCATACGGTTTAACAGCAGTGGTGTGTGAAAGGATATATTGGAACACACAAAGCTTCGAACCCTGTCACTGATTGGATATACTGTCTGATCGGGTTGCACCCTTGCGAGAATGTCCAATGTTGGTGTTCCAATGTTAGAACGCCGACATTGGGCATTTAAGGAGTGGCTGTTGTAGAGTTTTAGGCGCATCAGCAATTTAGGCCATATTGCGCCGTGTGTAATATGTCTGTAAATTGCGTGTGTTCTGTGGTCGATTTGCTGTTTGCTGGACGAAAAACTCGAAACTCTGATTTTTCGTCCAGCAAAAACCGTATTACCCCGCTTGAGACTGACTAACTCAGCCACGTTGGAAAAAGGCCTATAAAATGTCATTTGAGTAATGGAAGAAGTTCACCTGCTATGGAAAATACCGTATGTGCCCATCTTGCAAGGTTCCAGTATTACAAGCCGTTTGTGGTACTGCGTTGACTGTTTTCGTGCTAAACGTTAGATCCCCAACTACCGATGGATCTATGTCTAAATGCCAGTCTACTTGAACATTGTTGCCAATTATCTGCGTCTCATCATGCTCATAATCTATCCTTCTTGCAACGGTTACTTCTAACCAGATGATGCATCGTGTTAGAAGACACAGATCATTCGAGAATGGTTCCGGGAGCTTGAGGGTGACTTGTAACCATACTTCATTGGTCTTGTGTAAGTCAATGAATCTCTCGACCCGATTGCGCCCCTGTGGAATGAGTTGGAACGAGCTGTTCGTGACAAGCATCTTCCGCAATCTAATCTGAGGTATCTGCGGGTTACGATCTAGTCTGTGTGGATCAACATTCCTATGAAACGTTTTCAGCACATTGTGAAATCATTCTATACTCCAAAGACTTACGGCTGTTCTTAGGGGTTGTTTGTGTGCGTCGTACAGTGATTATAATTATCTCACACCGGGTAGAAATGGCTTGGGTTCGAATCCCGTCAATGACGCAAGGAATTTTTATGGGCCTTTTTTCACTCCGTGGCTGAGTTCTGAGTTAATCATTCTCATGTGTGGCCAGCAAAGTTTCTCTCCCCCCCCCCGACCCGGAAACTCAGGTTTTTCGCCCAGCAAAACAGACAAATCGACCCGAGACACACGCAATTTATGGACATAATACACATAGGCAGATAAAAGCTCTTGGTTGACCATAATATGACAGTTTTTGATCTGAACTCCTAAAGGAGGTGCTATTCCCTATTAGGTCGATGTACCTGATAAATTGGCCATTCATTGTATATAAATTTTAATTTATTAATTTTATCTCTTGACCGCTTATACTGTGTAAAAATTTTCAATAGGTCTGTTTATCTGCATTTCTTAGTATTTCTTTATGGATTTGGATATACTGATTCCAAATATGACCTTAGTTTTTGCATAGCATCAGTAATTTTTCTCAGAAATGAAAGAAAAGTAAATATGCAATAATACTATATCAGATTTATTAACAATGTTTAACTTCTGTACAGAACAGTGTATTTATCTTTGTTACAAGTAAACAAGCTGAAAAATCACAAATTTAAAAAGTTGAAAATAAATATTTGGATTTTTCTGTCTTTTTTGGCCAGTGTGATCATCGCAAACCAAGAAGCAGACATAGCCGCCCATGATAGCTTCATGTTACTTCCCTTGTTTCCTCTTCATTGACTTTATGGCCTGGTGGAATCTCTACTCACATACTCTTCGATAACATCGCCCAGATTTCGTCTGAAAACATTCGGGTAAGAGTGCAAGTAATGAAGTTTGTTATTCTGATGTCAGTTTCCTTCTCTGAGATGTGTAGAATACTATTAATCTTGCAGTTGTTCGAAAGATGAGCCCGATACATCCAAGTTCACTGTTTTTTATAATCTCAAGTATTATATTTATAGCGAAATTATTTCCGTCAGCTAACGGTACGTAACTTGCAGTTGATTTGGAGTTCGTTGATTTTGTTTTTTGTCAGTCAACCTTTGATTGGCAGATTAATGTTAACCATTGAAATATGTTTTTTTTTTTTTCATTTTCTTCTCATTGAGCGATCTCCAGCTCCTTATTTTTAAATTATTTTGTTTGTTTTGACTAGTTTTTAGTGAAAGAGGACTTTTCCTTATCAACAAAAATGTACGGTAAAATGTCGAAGTGCTAAATCGAGGAAGGATTGTTGCAGGTTAGATGTGTGGAAGTGGGTGGTTGATTGTTGGAGGAAACTTCCATCTATTGTTGTGGAAGTGGGTGGTTGATTGTTGGAGGAAACTTCCATCTATTGTTGTGGAAGTGGGTGGTTTGAATAAATTCAAGAAAGAACTAGACAAATTATTGGAGGGGATGGACAGGTGATGGAATTTTTTTTCTTTTTTCTTTTTTGGCTGATGCTTTATATTCTTGCTTTCTTGCATCATTTACTACTAATAATACTAAATTCAAGACCAAAGGTGTTGAATTTAGTAAAAAGAGAGCAGAAATCCAATCCCAATTAATAATAAATGCAAGCATAAATGGAAGTTTTTAAATCAAAGCAAAACACCAATTAATATAGCAGAATTGAACAGTCGAATAGATGATCTATAAAAATACTCTTGAAATAGAATTTAATGAAAAATTTTGATGATAATAATACAAACTATCAAACTATAACAAAAATATTTAAAAACACGCATTTACATAGGAGAGGGTAAAACTCGATCAGAAGGAAGGGAAACTTACGCTGAAAACTGCGGATTTCATGAAAAAATTGAAGAGAGAGAGAGAGAGAGAGAGAAAGAGATTTAAGCCCAATAAACAAATAGAATTTTCCGAAATATGGGAAACAATCCGAAAAAGAGTGACTCTGGAAGATAGCTCCTATTATAGTGAGAAAATGAAAGACGCAACAGAAAAAAACTGAAGTTCAAAAATTCTGAAAAGATCATGAGTGGCAGCGAAACGAGAAATTATTACTATAAAGGAGAAGGATGATACACTGATGAAGAATAGAGATAAAATAGTCAAAAAGAATTTATCTTTACACAGAGCTGTATAAGAGATTTAGACAAGGAACAAGTGAAAGATTAAAGATTTTGATAAGTATTTCCTGAATAAGTTCAGTTGGGACTAAGGATAATGAAAAACTGAAAGACTCCAGGAGAAGATGGAAAGAGACAGCGGTGCCGCTATCTACTGTGCTATTCGCGAGAACTGCCGATTAGTGTAATACTATTTTTATCCTACGCGTAATATCGGTCTGTGTATTACTGAGTAGTTCTGGTTTAGCAGCTATAAACACAAACATGTGCTGAACTTGTAGTGCAGTAATACTGAATAGGCTGGGGATAAGAAACTTACTGGCATTACTTCTGACGATTATAATTTTCAGAGCGAGTTCTACTCTAAAAGTTTCATGAAAAGGAAAACAACCGTTACTATAAACACAAACACTTGTGTTCATAGTGTACTTTCTAATCATGTAGACAACCTCGTTTAGCACAGTGAATACAATCGTCTCCTCCCCATCTGCTGGAAAAGGCGTAAGTTCGAATCCTCGTCAATAACGTGAGGAATTTTTGAAGGGATTTTTTTTTTTTTAAATTGTAGCTGAGATTTTCGGTGTCAGGCAAGGATTGCATGTTTTTTAATTTCGGAAACTGTAGTTTTTCGTGCAGCAAACAGATAAATTGATTACAGGATACACGCAGCGTACAGACACAATATATTGACACCTCATACCTTCGTTTCTTTGTCGTTTGCACCCCCCCTCCGACACAATATATTGACACCTCATACCTTCGTTTCTTTGTCGTTTGCACCCCCCCTCCGACACATGCTCATGTTGGTATTGAATGCAGAGTACGAATACAGAATTTTTCCTTTCAGCCTTTATTCTCAGGCGACTCAAGGATTGCAGCATCCACCATTATATTTATGACTTAGGCATTCCTCTCCAAATCAAAGTTCTACTTATTATCATTGCGTTTAATGACTTTTACAGTCATTTTCCGTGACCTTCGTGTAAGTAAGCATTTAATATTGTAGTTTTTTTCTCCTATCACTTTAAACTATATTCTACAGTCTTTCCCGATTTCTTATAATCCCCCATTTTAAACTGCTCCATTAGTCATTTCTGAGGAGTTACAGATTAAAGTAGTAAGGACTATCTGGAGCCACTGATGTATACAAAATTTTCCGAAAAGTAGTTTGTTGGCTATTCCAATTAAAAATGTAATTTAAATGGAAATGTTATGTTTACATGTCTGACAATGAGATCTCGATACTAATTTATTTAGAAATTGTAAAGAAATACGTGCTTATATTATACCTAGTCTGGAGGCCCTATTTAATTTATTCGCTTTCTGTAAACTGAACCAAAGAGAAAGCTCATTTTCATTTTGTTTAAGACTGCGCAATGCCTATGATAAGGATTCTCTTCGAGAACATATTTAAGCATGTAATTGCAGTTATTCTTAGAAAAGTAGCCAGATATTGAACTTAAATTTTACGCTGTTAAAATCTTGGGCATATGAAAGTAAACACGTTGCGACCTTGATGTTATTCAAGGAGATTTGGTCAATGATTTCTCTTGTTAGATTTTTTTTCTGTGAAGCTACTGTGTTTCGGATTTAATCGGAATGCCGAAAACTTAAAAAAATTAAAACAGTTATAATAAATTTAGGACGGTATTCATCGTAATGAAACTTTCTGTCATCTGCAACAGTCAGAGAACTTAAATAAAACATTTTTTGTCGAAGATAACTTTTCTGAAGTTAATGAAAGTGTCAAACGCAATACGTATACGTTGATTCTTGAAAGGATTAGAGAAGAAAATGCTTTAATAGCACATTTGAGATTCTTTTAATTTTTTAAGCTTCCCGCTGTTGTGTGAACCCCTTCTTGATGGCACAGTGAAATTCTTCCAATAGATCCTTTGTTGATTTAGATGTCCTGAGGTTAATAATAGTTTTTATTTTCTTCATCCGTAATATGTGGAATATCGTAAGAGAATGAATATAATAAAATACAAACGGAACAAGTTGGAATTGGAATTGGAATAGGAATAATGATAAGAATCCGGTATATTTAATCAATTTCTTAATGAAACTCGATTAAAAATTAAATGAATAACATTTAACTACACTTTTTAAAAGCAGCAGTTAATTTATTTACTCTGTAATGTTTAGGAATCCTACATTCGCAGCGTTCAATATCTGACCATTAGTTCAATATATGCTAATCTGTAGTTAAGAAGTGTAATTTAAATAGAAGTAAATATAAATATTAATTCAGTATGATAAACTGTTCGGAATCCTGTTTGGGATTCTGTCATTCAGTGATTTCTGAACACTAAATACGACTAACTTCAAATACGTTGCAAGTGCTTTCCAGTTTCCTTTCGTTTCTGTCTGAAGGCAGCCAATCTTAGTGTTTCGAACTGACTTCATAACAGAATCCCAAATTGGATTCAGAAACACCGTATATAAAATAAGTATGGCTTATACAAGTGAAAAAGTTATGAACAGTACAAGGGCCAGTCCATAAGTAATGCCTCCTTGGCGAGCAATTTTTTTAATTCAGTTAGTATAATGCAGTGTTATATATTGTTAGAAGAGATATTTAGACATAAACATGCTAAGATAAAAGTTCCTGTTTATTACCTCTTATCACAGTCCATGTTCCAGAAATCTGGACAATCAAACGAATGTACATTTCTCCAACGGTCAAGAGAAAATCCAGTTGTCCGGATTCATGAACAATTGAGGACATTTTGTTTTCAATTTTTTATTTATTTATTGTACTAGGCGGTCCCAGTCAGCTTTCCTGGCATCCCCTCCACTGATCACAATACTGTACAGATATTTACAGATTTACAGCACCAATTCCTGCTCCATTACAAGATATTGAAGTTATGCACTTCATGTACCCGCACCATTATAAGACATTGAAGCGCTGCAGTTCATATAAAATGAATTTGGAGTCCCTGCCACGGAAAGTAGCTAGTGAGAATTTGCCGTCAGTGCATACAATTTCAGTGTAATGTCCAGTCTGAGAAAAAAGTCTTTTTAATAAATGAAATATAACCTGGAAAGCTGAATTCCACACCGTGGAAGTATTCTCCAAAGTAAATTGTAGTCAGAAGATGAACACAGATCTGTTGCAAATGTGTCATCTTCATAAGCTTTGAAATATGCTCTCTCTCTTTTCCCCCGCCTAGTGATTTCTCGTACTCAATTTTTGCATGGCTTACTCCATCTGTGGATTTGTTATGCTTCTAATACTGAATAAATCTCTCCTGATAGTCTGTAACTGTTCCATTTTCCCTTTTGCTTAATTAAACCCGTAATCCTCCCAGTTCACTTAGGCACTGTTTTTTTTTTTTTTTTTTTTGCAAAACTTCTCCACTGAAACAAATTCATTGGTAGTTTCCGGGATAAATCCCTTGAATACTTCCCATGATAAAGTTGTGTCCAACATCTTATAGCTGTCTCTCCAGTTAATAGACTTTAAAAAATACCCCAGTCCGCTATAATTCCCTCTCTTGAAATTGGTATATTTCCTTTTTCCTATTTCCTTTGACCACAGAAATCCTTTTGGACACTACCCATTTTATGAAGCTGTGGTCATTAATTGCTGTTGGTTCCTATATTGTCAAAGTTCCTGGCCGTAACTAACAGGCAAATTTTCAGTGACATTTTCCCCCCCAGTTATGACATCTTGTGGCAATACGCTTACATTTTCCAATTGAAACCATAATTACATTTAAAGAAAGATTTATATAATAAAAATATAAAAAATAAGCAGTAGTGAATTAGCTTTAAAATGTCTCCCTTAAAAATTTCTTCAATATCATCCAAACGAATCTTGATCTATTATCGACAATCTTGGATTTTTTTGAACGATTATCAGAATTTAAAGATGTAGGTACTATAATATTTCAGAAACAATTTTTGTAGTGGCTAAAGAATGAATAGACGAATTTTTCATCTACTTGAAAATGTTACTTAGGGACATATTTTCTATTTATAATTCTGTATTGTATTTTTATAATCTTCGCTGTATTCTTTTTATTTTAGATTTTCCTATTATTTTCATCAATTTTAGATGAAAATGATAAAATTAAATGAGATAATATTACCTTATATCTAATAGATGATCACAATATCCCATTTAATTTTATTAAGTATGGGAATAAAATATTTATTATATAAGGAATATATAGTTATAAGGCGTTTTTTGCACTGCTCTGATTGACTGGAAACAGTTAGAAAAGGAGAAACCCTTTTGCAATGACCCATGAAGTAACTGGACATTATACATTTTTATATTTCAAAAGAGACGGCAATTCGCGTGTGTTAAATTTCCTCAACCTGTTTTTTTTTTTTTTTTTTTTTGAGGCAAAATGTTAATATAAATAAATGAGCACACAAATAAATGAACAACAAAAAAGAATTTATTAAACATTACACTTCTCCATGGTAACAATGATATAAAACCAGACAAAGAAAATGTCCCAGCGGTTTTGATTATAGTGTAGCGAAAAAGGCATTTACCTTTTTCGTTTATACAGACAAAGTCCTCCATATTGAAATACTTTTTGCTACGAAAGCTTTATCAATGTCTGGGAGTCGAGTTTTAAAGAGAATCGACACAGACAGCAGCTCACGAAGAATATGAAATGTGCTGAAAATGCTTTAGAAACGGTTCACATCAGTATTAGAAGTACTGGCAGATGACACAAAGATGTCAAGATATGTAATAATTATGCGATTAGAAACGACTACGGAGCTAAAATTCTAGAACCTTCCGTATCTGGTCGTTCAAGGCCACTTACGTACTTCAAATTAGCAACAAAATTTCGAAATGATCCCCATTAAAATGAAGGCGATTTGATGAAACAAATTTTTCAGTAGCTCGCTTCAAGCATGATAGTAAAATACTTCAGTTTCTGAAAAATAAATATAACATTTCTTATTTTGATCCATTGTGGTGTCAGCCCACGCAAAATTTCTCAGTTAGTGGATAATAAAAGCAATTTAAATTGTATATAAAAAGTTTTAGTTGTATAATTTAACCTCCGCCGTCGATGTTTATTTTTTAATTGCTTTCTAAGGCTAAATTTTCAATTAGTTTTGATAATCCTTCCCTTTAAGCATACGATCACTGGTTAATTAATATACTATACAGCGAAACTTTTCTGATATCTAAAATACATTTTAAAAGGCTTGTATAAAAAGCAAATTTATCCTGTTAAGTTTGGATGTTTGATTAGTTTATTATGCTAACGAAGCGGCAAATTATGCATCACCAAATTCGTGGTATTTCTTTATAAAATCAGACAGTAGCCTGATATAAAAAAAATTAAAAAAAAAATTAGAGCCCAGCTATGCTAGTGAGCGAGAGAAAAGAACTATTTTTCATCTTTGTTGCATGAAAATAAAGAAGACAGATATGTTCTATCGCGATTCCAATGACCAATAAGTCTTATTTCCTCAGTTTGCCACTAGAACCATCTTTTATCTTTATGATATAAATGACCACCAGAATAAAAATGGACGTTCATTAATTTTCAAGTAAAAAAAGGATTTTTCGGTAAAGGTTTCACAACACGTGCAAATTATCACACGAGCGCGCTCTTATATCGCACTTCTGCAGTAGTCTGTCCATCAGCCCTCTCGCTTTGTATGTGAATCGTAGGGATCGTCCCACTAGAGATCTACCACTTAGTGCTGCCACCTGGTGAGCCTTCAGTCGTATCTGAGTGACTATTCCAACCAACAGTTCATCGACGTTGTGGTTAAAGCTGACAGAGGTTTCGATGAACTTTACTTCGTATCTGTTGGCTACGCTCCTACCTTCTGGAAATTAAAAATAGAGAAAACAGAGAAATAAGTAAGAAACATTATTTATACAGTTGCAAAAACAGTGAAATATGTAAGGTTAAGTTTATGGCAAAATTGTCACTATAAGTTCCAGAAACCATGCTAAACCTCAAACGTTAACTTTAACAGTAATAAATAGTTTATTTTCTCGTTACCTTTTAAAGAATTCCTTTGCCTTAACATTAACTTATGATCTTACCATCTGTGGAAATTATCCTGCAGCGTGCCAGATCTATCTTGTTCCCTACAAGAATAACAGTCTTGGAAAAGAAAGAGCCGTAAGAGAGGGTGGAATATTTCTGCGTCTGGTCCAACTCCTTCAAATGTGCTAAGGTTCTGGCGGCATACTGATAGCTCTGCTTATTCGTGACTGAATACACAACGATGAAAGCATCGGTACAGGCATAAAGAATTTCGTCCAGCTATAACGAAAAGTTTTATTATAATGATGGATTTTGCAGGGCTGCAATATTTATTTTATACTAATTAATTTAATTAAGAGATCTAAAATTATACAAAACAATGAACCTTAATTTTCCACTGCCAGTTTTAAGTTTTGTTGGTTTTCCACTGCCAGTTTTAAGTTTTATTTCATGAGAATGCATGAAAATTGTAATACGTTCTCAAATTAACAGGTATTATTTATATATATTAGTGATAACAAAAGCACTTCAAGAAGAAATATTCGGTATATTAGCATGTGTATTCACACTGCTACGATGAACTCAATTCTTCTTAAGCTTGATGTAATTTTACACGATGGTTTCATTTATTTATTATAAATAAATGAATAAAATCTTGGTAAAGTCAAAATCTTGGCAAAGTAGAAATACACAGTTTTCTTTGTAATTCTAAAAACAAATGAACAATAAACGTTCATGCCTTGTGCGTCAAGAGGAGTGTTTCCATTTACAATGGGTTTCCTCAGCCTACAAGTTATTTTTTTGGTAGGAATTTTTTTCCGCCATAAAGTGCGATTCAAGGTGTCTTGATCAGTTAAACCTCGGGCTGTCATGTGCTCCCGTACTCCATCCATCCATGTCCTCCTAGGTCTTGCTCTTCTCCTTTTTCCTGGAGGTATCCATTCCAGGATAGCCTTTGGATATCTGGTTTCTTGCATCCGTTTTACATGTCCATACCATGTTAAACGCTTTCCTTTGATAGTATCAATAATATTCTTTATCACTTTCATTTTCTCTCTTTTATGTTTTCATTCTGTTTTCTGTCTCTTCTAGAAGTTCTTGCTGAGCGTCTCCAAAAATCAATTTCTGTGGAGATAAATTTGTTTTCCCCTCGCCCGTTCAACGTCCAGGTTTCCGCTCCATACAATAAAAGACTTTGTACAGTCGTTTGAAATATAACTTTCTTTGTTTTATTTAGAATATTTATGCTCCATAGTACAGAATTTAACATGCCGATAGCCTTTCTGCTCTGCTCTCTTATTGATCTCTGCTTGGGATGATCCGTCACTTTGTAAGATTGATCCCAAATATTTGAATTTATCGAGTTGTTAGATTTTAAAACCTTCAACATTTAGAATGTGTCCTGATCCTGAAGACAACATTTCAGCCTTGCTAAAATCGATTTTTAGACCCCATCGATTATATTCCTAAAACAATTTACAGCATGCATAGTCTGCACCTTCTAAGTCGTGTACTATCACCACCTGATCGTCTTCGAAAAGTAAATTGTGAATATAGATGTATTGATTGGCAATGCCATTTTATTGCATTTTTTACCAGGATCTTAGAAAGGTGTTGGTGACATTCAACAGCCTTGTAATAGGCCTTTTGAAGTGTGGAATTGAAGTGACAAAGCTGATCCCACTTTAATTCTGCATCTATTATACCTGTAAATTGTCTTAATAATGTTAATCAATTGTCCACCAATATTAGCCTCTTTCAGTGCTTCCCATAAGAGTTTTCTTGGAACACTGTCATATGCCTTTTCAAGGTCAATGAAAATCACAAAGATTCCCTTTCCTTTCGATTGACATTTTTTAAGGATCTGTCGTACTGTTGAGATATGGTCTATACATGACATCCCAGCTTAAAAACCACTTTTTTCTTCTGACACCTCGATTCGGGCTTCTAAATGGTTCCTGATCCATTTTCCAAGAATATTTAACAGCGGATTCAGGACGCATATTCCTTTGTAATTTAAACAGCTTTTCCGATTTCCTTTCTTATAAATTGATGTAATATAACCTGTTGTCATTTCTTTCTGTATTTCTTCTGCTCTCAGTATACCATTTAACAGTTTTTACAGCTACTCCTCTTCCTCCGTATTTCAGAACTTCCATATAAACTTCTCCAGGTCGAGGTGATTTGCCATTCCTTCTCTCATTTAGAAAGCGTTCCACTTTCCTAACAGAAACTTTTAAGCTCGAGTCTTCCACGTCGAAATCCTCCACCGTCTTGAACTCTTCCCGGTCTTCTTTTAAGAGTCCTTCATAGTACTTCACCCAATCTTTCAAAGGTATTAATTGCAAACCAGCGTTGTGTTTATTCTGTTTCCATTTGTAGGTCATTTAGCATTTGTGTATTTTTTACACTGAACGAGAAGCTAGCCCGTTGCCGCAACCCCCAACCTGGAGGACCAGGGTATGTTCATACCGTCTCATACACTGGTGTGCAAAACTTAAGGACCACTGAGGTTTTCACCTGTAGTTTCTCATAGCATTGGCCTGGATTTGGGAAAAGCATACCAAAGGAACCTCGTGAGGTACAGAATTGATGAAAGAAACAACATCGACACAACAACGAAAACAAAACGATACAGAGGGACTTTATTCAAAAATGGTAACACAGTACTGGCTGCCATGATACAGATGCATCACTGCCAAAGATGGAACAAAGGGAAGAGGTGGTCCTCAATAGGAGATATGGCCACCCCTAATGTCGATGCAGGCTTTGCACCGTTTGTCCATACTTAGAACAATGTTGTTGATAAGTTCTTGTGGTAACATCGGTGGGTGTGGAGGTTCCGCTAGGCGTCTCCCCAGAGCGTCCCATATGTGTTCGATGGGATTTAGATCGATAGAACGAGCAGGACAATCCACACAAACAATGTCCTCACTTTCCAAAAGCATATCAACAACTGCAGTGCGATAGGGCGTGGCGTTATCATCTATAAACACGAACTCGGGGCCAATGGCACCTCGGAACAGACGCACATGGGGAAGGATTACCTCAGTGCAGTAGCGTGCACCGGTTACAATACCGTCTTCCAGTATCTGGAGTTGTGTACATCCATCCATCCATCGAAGATAACGCCTTCCCAGACGAGAACACATCGACCGCCATATCGATCCCTTTCAGTGATGTTTGCGGGGTGATACCCTGCAAACAGGAGCACAAGAGGGTTTGTCCAGGAAGGCCAACCGTGTGCCAACCTCTCGCCAGATTAGCTGATGTCCAGAATCGCTTCTGAGATTGCATCTACCCTCGTCAGTAAAGTGTACCTTACCCCATTGCGCTGCTGTCCAGTCCTTGTGTTGGATGCACCACTGTAAATGGTGTCTCCGATTGGCAGGTGTTAAAGGGACAGAGCGTACCGGCCGTCGGGCAAACAGTCCCTTTGTGGAGTCGCCTGGCCACAGTAAACCGCGATATCCTGCGTCTTGTGCTCCTGTGCAGCTGGTTTGCAATGGATCCCGCTGTCTGCTGTCGGTCCCGCTTGGTCTGTAGGAGCATATAGCGGTCATCATTGGGCGTTGTTTTTCGTGTACGACCACCATGGTCCTTCGAACAGCTGTACCTGTCGTTCTGAAAGCCGACCACGCACGTGAGACGAGGCTATGAGCGATACCGAACTCTGCAGCCACACTCCTCGCACTTCGACCTTCCTCGAGCTTCCCAGTTATTCGACCCTGGGTAAAGTCATCCAGATGTTGTCTACTTGCCATTTCGTTGTCTGTAGCAATGTATGAAACCAATCGAATGTCTGTAACAATCGTGCTCACCATTCGATAATTTGCACATAACTGCTGAACTGCTGCTTTTATCTGTTTATGTGAGTCCTCTCATCACGATTCAAATTTTCGGATATGCACTAGCTTTCTACTGAACGGTCACAGTTATGCAAATTGCCAAATGCTGTTTCGTTTGATTTTGTGGTTGTAACCTTTAGAAATAGTGTTGGTTCTTAAGTTTTGGACACCAGTGTATTATATGAAAAAAGTAGATATCACTTCATAAATACTGTGTATTGTGCCAGACATTTCCCTCGTGGCTCTATCGGCTGAGGTATGGCCCTATAAATCTAGTGAATCAGTGTGTGCAACAGGACGTTAGAAGCCGGCATGTGTCGGGGACTGGAACTTACAGATTGTGTGGTGGTCGGCTGTCGCTTCCGTTACCTTTCTGTGCGCACAAAAACTGCAACTCCTCTGAATCTCCCAAAATTCGCCATAGACATTATTCAAAGATGGAAGATAGTAGGTGAAAACTTCAATAGAGAAAAAAATAGTCTAGATAGCCTTACAAACTCACAGAATGTGTTCGACGAACCATAAAGACAATGGTTCGTGCCTCGTATCTGCGGAAAGCAGCATGAAGCAGTTCCACGAGGCCTTAAGAACCGTAATCAGCACCTCAATCATCTGTAAGGAGCTGCATAGCTGTGGGTTGAATGGTAGGACAGCTGCGAATAATTCCGGTATCATATTTATTCGACATCTTCCAAACTGATTTCTAGAACTGTGGCAGAAGGTGCTGTGGAGTGACGAATCTCGCTTCACATTGTTTCCTTCCGATGGATGTGTCTGTATGTGGAGAGCGTTCGGATATCACTTCCTGTACCGTACCTCCCATGAAGTTTGTTGGAAGCAGTCTGATACTGTAGAACTGTCTCAACTGTTTCGGACTTGGTCCATTCGTGTAATAGTTCTGAAACCATGAATTCCATGATTTTCTGGGATGTTTTGGACAATTATGTGATATTTACGTTGTGGTAAGCACGAAAGGAAAAAGTCCCGTTGGTATAAGCACGACAACGCTCCACGTTATCAGTAACATTCCTCATTGTCTAGAAACTAGTCCAAGACTTGCTTGTGGACAATGACGTTGAAAATTTGGACTGGTCTCTTCACGGGCCGTTCCTCCACCTATTGAACATCCGTGCGATGAACTGAGTGCTGGTTTAGACTTCGGTCTAAACGACCTTCTTCCAAAGTGACAACTGGTTTGCAGGAGGAACGAGGCGAATTCCGGCCGACCTACTGGACGTTATTAAAAGGGTTTGTCCAGGAAGATTTGAGGTCATACAGGCCAATGATTGCCCTATTGTGTATTAGGTTTTCAAGTAAAAGCCATTTTTGCAACTACCTGTCGAAATACTTAGTGCGCAGTATTATGAAATCGCCTGGGTACAGGCACACACACGCGCAGCGGAAAGTTCATTTTTAATAAAGATATCACTGTGGTTTTAATTACGTGAAATTTATAAAACTATCGCGTTTTCAGTGAATTATAATGGAATATAAGTTTTTCTCTTAATTTTCATAGTTTATAAAGAGGAATTTATTTAATAACATTTTAAGGTGGCGCTTGTAAGGTGTAACTGTAAGCAGTACTGCAATTAACTTAGGCTCTAAAACATAGTCCTATGGAAGAAACCGTAAGTATATATAGAAGAAATAAGGAGTCTCATGCTCAATTTAATTATTAAAATATTTTTTAAATAAAAAATACAAAATAATTATTTTTTGTCAAGAATATTTTCGATGAAGTCGTTTCACTGCAAAAGTTTTTTGAACATTTATTTTGATTCCGCTCTCTATACCTCATGTGTATATTGATATGTTATCATTAAGAAATTTTATATTTATCAACACACACTATGGAGGGAAGTCGAGAAGGGGGGAAGAGTTGGTGTTAAAAGTATCAGTGAACACGTTTCTTACGTGTTTATGCTATTTGGCTTGGTTCCAGGCTTCTTCTGATTTAGTATGTATTAGTATTCATGGTATGTTCAAAGACATTGCAAAACGATATCTGTAAGGTGAGCGAAATCTTTCTCCGACATACATATTGAACTAATGTGGACAACATGAAATGCATTGCATGTGGTCTTTTATCGCCTACCTACTTGTTCTCTGCGTTCTATTATTGGAGTATTTGACAAAGCAGTTTTGCACTCCAGCCGAGGTGAGTTCTTTATCATGTTTGGTAATTTATTAGTGAAAGAACCTCGTTTTTATTATAAATATAAACTTTTTTATCTAATGTCATGTTTCATAAAAGCACTGCGCAGGTCTAAATCACATTTGTATTCTTTGAATACACATTGCCTGAAGATATATCACACTTATACTACTGAAGCATTTTAGTTATAAAAATGTACCGATCTTAGCATAACTTTAGAATAAGCTATCCAAGAGACAGTAGCGCGAAACCCACTTTTGCATTAAATATTTTAGTGCCTACTGATATTATAATAACTAAATGATGCAAGAAAGTTGACTTTTTATGCATCTGTCAAAAAAATAATTCTCCAGATATTCTATTTTCTCCATCACCAAAAAAGTGAACATCTAATTTCGCTTTGAACCTTACGAAACAGGGACCAAGTTCGCGAGACTGCTAAATACAGTAAACGATTGTATTCATTGTCAAAATGATTAATTGTAAACTCCTGAACGAGTCGTGCTGGAATATAAACAGAACATTTTTTACGAGACCCAACGAAGATTCAGGTATATCACTCACTATTATACCAACTCTTAAATGAACGCATATGCTTAGATGCAGGGTCTGATTTACACATAAGCTAAACAAGCTACAGCTTAGGGCCTCACATTACAAGGGCCCTCGCTCCATCTTAAAAAAATCCTTTTTTTTAATATCGTCACAGGTGAACTGTAAGAGAGAAGGACCTCATACATGTTATAGCTTAGGGCCACAACAACTTTAAATCCGGCCCTGCTTAGATGCTGTTATTCTTATACAGCAACTTATTAATGGAGGAGGTAATCTCTACCCTGATAAGTACTAGAGAGCTTTTAAATTACATGCAAAAACGTATAAATGCATGTTACTTGAAATGTTATAGTTTGGTATCATTCCATGTGTTGCAGATCTTACCATGGATTTATTCCATTCGTAGCATTTTCTGTAATGTTAACCAATCGCATTACGCACTAAAATCGTTGAAAAAATTTAAAACCTTAGATAAGGAGAAATGAAAACCGAAAGAAATAATCAAATATTTTTTTCATATAAAAATAAACAAATATTTTAATAATCTCGGTTTAACCTAAGAAATATTTATTATTTATTATTTGATTTTTAAAATATCTGTTTATTTTCTACCTGGATGGCATGATTTCTAGACACTTCATCCCATCTACCTGAACAGGTAGATGGGATGAAGTGTCTAGAAATCATACTTTACCTGAATAATCAGGTAGAGATTTTTAAACAACTTTTAAATTGAAATATTATTTCAAAAGAAAAAAAAACTTTCTGAATGTTTTATAGAATAATTTCATGAAAATGCTGATTGGTATAATTTGGAGTTTAGAAATTAATCTCTGAAGCTTTTAAAAGATGACGTGCAGAAACAGGATTTTAATTTATATCAGAATATCAAATGTTATCGTATTAATTTATAAGAGAGTTTAGTGATAGCTTAGATTTTAAAAGGTAACTCAATTTATTTCAAAAATTACTAGTGTTTTTTTCTTCAGTTTGTTGATGATATTAAATATGCGAATTATAATTAAATACTGAAAGTTATTAGAAGATGTTATAGATGAACTAAATGATAAATTACATGAATCACGTTGGAAACAGTTAGCCGAGTACCAGTATTTAAACAAAAAAATTTATTAAAGTGCAGAAAATGAAAATTAACTGCTTTGAATGTTATTGTGAATCGTTATTTAAATAATGAGTTCATAAATGCAAATTACGAAATATTACAATTATCTATGTTAGCTAAGATCTGTAATAATCTGTGTTAATGTTAGTGGAGTCCCACAGGGTTCGGTGTTGGGCCCACTGTTGTTTTTTATATTTATCAATGATATTGTTGAAGGTGTATATCAGGCTTAGTGTCGAAGTTTGCAGATGATACAAACGTTTGCAGGGTTGTTAATAACAGTAATGGCAGCGTGCTACTGCAACAGGATCTAGAAAATTTGGGCAGATGGGCTGAGAAGTGGCAACTGAAGTTTAACATTGACAAATGAAAAGTACTGCATATGAGTGGAAGTAACCCCAAAAGAACGTACCAACTGTTTGGTACTACAATTAGGGTGATAGATAATGAAAAGATCTAGGAGTAATTGTGCAGTCAGATATGAAGTTTTCTGAGCAACGCAGACAGGCTACAAGAGCAGGTCATGGGGTTTTGTCAATTAAATACAGGAATTTTGCTAGCAGGGAAAAGGAGGTGATTATCCCTTTGTATAAGGCAATGGTCAGGCCACGCCTTGAGTACTGCGTACAGGTCCGAAGGCTTCATTTTAGGAAGGATGTGGATTTGCTTGAACGTGTACAGAAAAGGGCAACATAATTGGTGAGGGGAATGAAGGGATCCTCTTACCTAGAGAGGCTTAAGTTCTGTAAATTGCAGCGGCTGAAGACTAGTCATCTGCGAGGTGATCTGATTGAGGTGTATAAGGCCTTGAATGGGTTTAACAGACTCAGTTCTGATGGAATTCTTCCTCTTCCTCAGATTACGAACCTGAAGGGGCATAAATTCAAATTGAGGAAAGACAGATGTAGAATAGATGTGCGGAAATTTGCCTTTAGCCAGTGGGTGGTTAATTTCTGGAACATACTTCCATCTGTCGTTGTGGAAGTTGATAGCTTAAATAAATTCAAGGAGGAACTGGACAAACTTTTAGAGGGAATGGTTGTGTGAATTTTTTTTATTTATTTTTTTTAAATTTTATTATTATTATTTTTTTTTTTTGGCTGATGCTACATATGCTCATACACTTGCTTTCTTGCATCACATGCCTCTATTACTATTATTATAATTGATTAATAAAATATGATTATATTAAATGACTGATTTAGTTAAAACAACAGATTACTGCTACTAAAATAGATGACAGCATCGATAATTGGATATATTTTGCTAGATAATTATAATGAAATTATTAGTAACGATCTAAAAATATTAAAATTAAATATCAAGGGACTTTTTTTTATCGTGGACTGTAAAATAACAGTGAACACGTAATTGAATTTTTGAATTTATAGACATTTCATTTATAATTTTTTATAGTAATAATATTAATAGTGATAATCATAGTAATACAGGCATGTGATGCAAGAAAGAAAGCAAGCACATGAGCCTATGTAGCTTCAGTAAAAAAAAAAAAAAAAAAAAACCACACAACCATTCCCTCTAAAAGTTTGTCCAGTTTCTCCTTGAATTTGTATAAGCTATCAACTTCCACAACGACAGATGAAAGTTTGTTCCAGCAATTAACCACCCGCTCGCTAAAGGCAAATTTCCGCACATCTATTCTACAACTGTCTTTTTTCAATTTGAATTTATGCCCCCTTAGGTTCGTATTCTGAGCAAGTGGAAGAATCCCATCAGAATTCAGCGTGCTCAACCCATTCAAGGCCTTAGACATCTCAATCAGATCACTTCGCAGGTGCCTAGTTTCCAGCCGCTGCAATTTGCAGAATTTAAGCTTCTCTTGGTAAGAGGATTTCTTTATTCCCCTCACCAATCTTGTTGCCCTTCTCTGTACACGCTCAAGCAAATCCACATCCTTCCTAAAATGAGGCCTCCTGACCTGTACGCAGTACTCAAGGCGTGGTCTGACCATTGCCTTATACAAAGGGATAATCACCTCCTTTTCTCTGCTAGAAAAATTCCTACATATCATTGACAAAACCCCATGACCTGCCCTGGCAGCCTGTTTGCATTGCTCAGAAAACTTCATATCTGACTCCACAATTACTTCCAGGTCTTTTTCATTTTCTACCACCCTATGTGTAGTACTATACAGTTGGTACATTCCTCTGGGGTTACTTCTACCCATATGCAGTACTTTTCACTTGTCAATGTTAAACTTCAGTTGCCACTTTTCAGCCCATCTGCCCAAATTTTCCAGATCCTGTTTCAGTAGCACACTGCCATTACTGTCATTAATAACCCTACCAACCTTTGTATCATCTGCAAACTTCGACACTAATCCTTATCAATGTCATTAATAAATATACAAAACAACAGGGGGCCTAACACCGAACCCTGTGGGACTGTACTAATAACATTACTCCACGAAGAGCAGCGTCCATTGAGTACCACTCTCTTCTCTGTCTTCTCCCACTCAACCACCCTTGTATTAGTATTAGTATTAGTAACGGCCGTATGGTGCAAGAAAGCCTATGGCTTATGCTGCACCAGCCAAAAAAAAAAAAAAAAAAAAAAATCCGAACAAAACAATGATAAAAACAAAAATTAAATAAATAAATAATAATAATTAATAAATAAATAAAAATAATAAAATGAAATTAAAAATTAAATAAAAAGGAAATTAATCCTATCATCCTATGCGCTTCCCTTACCCGAAAGTACTATCCAGATGACCTTTGAATTTCCCCAAACTGTCGGCCTCCACCACCCATGAAGGCAACTTATTCCAGTAATTTATAACTCGCTGGCTAAAATAAAACTTCCTGCAGTCCAATCTAAACATTTCCCCGCGTAACTTGAATTTATGTCCCCTAGTTCTAGCATCATTTATAATCTTGAAAATTTTGTCCTCATTCATTTTACTGATGCCTCTCAGAGCCTTAAACACCTCAATCAAATCTCCTCTAAGGTGTCTAGTTTCCAAACTCTGCAACCCACATATTCGAAGTCTTTCTTCATAAGGACGCCCTTTTGCCGATCTCACCAGGCGAGTTACCCTTCTTTGCACCCTTTCAAGAAGCTCGATGTCTTTCTTTAGGTGCGGTCTCCATACTTGAACACAGTATTCCAAGTGTGGTCTAACATAGGCCTTATATAATGGGATTATCACGTCCCTATCTCTACTTGCAGTATCCATTGTAGCAACTTACCCTTAATACCATTCTGCTCCAATCTGTACAGTAGTCTTCCATGCGCAACAGTATCAAAAGCTTTCCTGAAATCCAAGTATATATGATATCAAAATTATTTTTTGCATCCAGTTCCTTTGTAACCCCATCGTAGTATCCAATCAAATTTGTCAGACAAGACTTTCCCTTAACAAACCCATGCTGTGTCTGAATTATTGCTGCAGTCTTGTCTAGATGATTCTGTAATGCATCTCTAACCAGTGACTCCATTATTTTCTCCGGAACAGAAGTTAAACTAATTGGTCTGTAATTACTCGTGTCACCCTTCGATCCCCCTTTGTGAATTGGGGAATCATTTGCACATCTCCAGTATGTGGGGACTTCCCCTGAGTCCATGGATGCTCTCATAATTGTGGCTAAGGTTTGCTTAGTTCCTTTGCCGCCTCCTTTAATATAACTGGATAGATCCCATCCACCTCAGGTGCCTTTCTTATGTTTAACTTCAACAATTTCTCCTCCACTTTGCTCTCAGTTATTGCAAAATCATTAAGCACCCTGTTACAATTTTATAAACTTCTGGTATTTTCCTTCCTTAATAACTCCTCATGTGTGAATGTAGATGCAAAATACTCATTGAGTTTGTTTGCTATCTGAGCAGGATCATCAACAGTCGAACCATTGATATCAAGTGGACTAATCTGATTCATCTCATTCCCTTTAGAGTTTATATGAGTAAAGAAATCCTTGCTGTTTTTCTTAGCATCCTTTGCTAAAGATTTCTCGTAATCTTCCTTCGCTTGCCTAATCTCCATTGTGACTTGATTACAGACTAGCTTATATCTGCCATATGCTTCTGTGTCGCCTGATAATTTATATGCATCCCATGAATTTTTCTTGTCTGCCACGAGTCTCATTAGTTCATTTGACAGCCATTTAGGCCTAAACCTAGAACAATATTTCTTAATAGGTTTGAAAAGTCTAGTAGCTTCCACGATTAATTCCTTGAATGCTTCCCACTTAGAATATGCTGTTGGTAACATCATCAGTTGGTCCCACTGTACAGAATTTACAAACTGTCTGAGACCACTGTAGTCACCTTTACGAAAGCAAAAACCCTTTCCTTTACTCCCGATGGTAATTATATCTTTAAGTAAATCCCACATCGGTACACTGTGATCACTGCCACCTAGTGGTTCCTTTATCTGCAAATTCTTATTGCTGATAACCAGATCACTGCTGATAACCAGATCAAGAGTATTACTTTCTCTGGTTGCCTCTCGAACGTGCTGCTGTAGAAAACAATCATCCAATAAATCCACAAAAGTCTTACTAGTGTGCGATTGACCAAACTACAAGTTCCAGTCACTATCTGGGAAGTTAAAATCTCCCATTATAAAACATTCTGATTTACTGGCCCACTCAATTTCTCTGTACAATTGTTCGTTGTACTCATTCGAGTCAGGCCTATAACACATTCCTACTCTTATTTTTGCTTTCCCACAAATTAATTTGTGGAAAATTTGGATGAACACACAAATTAATTCGTGTTCATCCAAATTTGTAATTGCGATTTTAATTATTTATTCTTGTAAACAGTTTTCTGATTTTAAATATTTATTCTGACACTTTGTGTCAGAATAAATAATTAAATGTCTTCTCACACTCGTGGTCTTGCTGAGTTGGTTTGATGTGTTCTCGGCTTTCGATTCCGTTGCGCGTCGAATCGGTCATATCTCTATGAGTGAAAGAATTCATTAAATTATTTTATCCGTTTATTTTGTTTTGTTCGTTACATTTGGAGAGCATTTACTGGAAGCATTCTACGCAAAAGTTTAAGGTAATCCCTTACTCTTTTAAATGTATGTGTGATTCGGAAATGATTTAGTTACAAGCTTGTAGTTTACTGCTAGGATAAATAATTTTGCTGATTTAAAATGGAAGTAAAGGACACATTAGAAAGGATTTTTGTACAGGTGACATAAATTCTATCAGCATTTCTATATAGAATGTGTGAAGAACATTTATAGTATAAGAATAATTAAATTGATAAAAAAATTCTACGACATTGATATTACAAATTGTCTGAAATATACCGTAGTAAGAGGATGAAATATAATGAAAGTAGGAAAAATGTAACAAAATAAAAATGTGCTCAATTAAAAAAGAAACATAACTGTAATAAATGTTGTCAATAAAAGGACGAAAGTTTAATTGCTTAAAAATTTGTATAGTTTATGAAGCTGATTGATAGGATTTTGTAACAAAATAGAGCATTAGATTTTGTTTTTTGCTGGGACATGAAATTTTATTGAAGAATGAATTTGTGGACAGTACTCCTTACTATTTATGGGAAAAACAGCGCGAAGAAAAACTTCTACGACATAGCTTTATATTATCTTACAATTAAAACTCGTTAATGTCCTAGTCTTTGTAGTCCATAATAAAGAGCCTTCTTAAACTTTTTTTTCCTAATTTCGAAGTTGTGCTGAAATGCGGTCTCTCCTTGGCGCCACAATATCTCCGGCCAGTTCTTACATGTACCATAATATTTGTGATATTATTCGAGTCACTAGTGATAACAGTTCAAAAACATACCTTCCCCCTTGTATTCTCTGTGATGTATTGATGCCAATAACTGCCATCAAGGTGATTGAAAAAATTTTCCCACATTCGAATTGCCATTCCACGATTGTTAATCCTATTATATGAGCATGTGTAGGCCTAATCAGCGCTCATATTCATCCATTTTCTTTACAACACTCCTAACGTTACTATGCAAACGATTTACGGTTTCTGTTTTCTTGTTAATTTGTTAATTTTCACGTTAATATTGTTAATTGAGTGCACATAAAGAGTAAATAGCGTACCCCATTTCCCACCAGGTCTTTATGGTATGAATAGTGGTGTGTATCTGCAATATGATGACTGGTAAGGAATTAGAACCTAATTAGTGAGAGCAGCGTCACAAATGACACCGTGTTCAACAGAGCGCAGCACGCAATTATAGCGATTCCGAAAGGATTTTAAGTAGTATATCGCTTTAATCTCAAATGAATCGATTCATTTGTAAATAGCTACTGCTTTTCAGCATTCTAAGTGCAATTCTTGTAATTAAATTGATTTTGTTTTTAAAATTTTATCACATATCTTTCAAAATTTCCTTACATATGATTTTAGGTCCGCAGTTTATTTTATGGTGGAAACATTGATCATTACCCTATATGCAGTGTGCCAGTATTTATTGCTGCTGTTTGTTGGAGAATACAGGAAATAGATTTATAATTTATAATTCTTACCATATATCTGGGAACTGGAAGCTATTTATATTTATTTAATTAAATGGGAATGCTAAGTATTTCAGATATGCATCATTTTGAAAATTCCTCTAATAAATGTCGCAGCATATGGGGATAAATACGATGCAAGCACCTTTTACATATGAAAAAAAAAAATCATGATATTATAACATATTATCGAAAATATAACTTAAGTGTATATCTCAAATTAAATAGAGGGTGTTCCAAAAAAATTGATTATGGGGAAAGTATTGGTCACAGAAAAGTGCAGTTGTCACAGTAATATTCTACAAGGTACGAATTTTTTATGGATATGGAATCAAAATTATTTAGTTCCACTTTTTCACAAGTAGAGCACACTGTTAGATAATATGATGACATCAATAAAGCCACATGGGCTGTATAACGCCCCCTGAACTTTCAGGAGGTATTTTGGTAAGGTGTCCCTAGCATTGCCTCCCGTAGACTGTGCTAGTCCATTGTGAAGGGTCCAAAGGCCTGATTTGTCGATCCGCCTAATCCCAGAGATGTTATACGGGATTCATATTCAGTGGCCAAGGTAGCACCTAAAAATCATTTTCGTGTTCGGTGAACTACTCTCCAATAACACCGGCAATGTGGCAGGACCCATTATTCCGCTGGAACGCACCTTACGTCATTCACATTTCTGGCCCTTTTATAATGTGGTACTATTCTTTACAGAGATATGAGGCGGAGTACAGAGAGAGTACAGAGTATTTTTTTTGGGTCTAACGGCACCAGGGATTTACCCCATCTCCGCGTATGTTCTTTGTATCGAGGACAGTACGCTGTCAAGGCCAGAGGTTTAAAAGTGTGTGGATCATGTATTGTGTAATATGTTGTGCCCCTTGTTCCTCTGGCTTGTTAGCCGCCAGGCCCCAGATGGGACCTGTCGTTTACGTACTCCGCCACGTGGAGGCCAGCTAGGTGTTCCCTTATAGTTTGCTCTGGCAGGTCCTACCACCTATTTTCCTGAGATTTCAGTGGCTAGGACCTAAAAAAAAATAAAAAAAAATAAATAAATAAAAATAATAATAAAAAAAAAAAAAAAACATTAAAATAATAATTCTTTTCTTTTCGGCACAGATGGTACATTATACGCAACTTAGAGGGGCTATAAGGAATAAGCGCTGGAGGTAATAATATTTCCTAATGGATCGGGCATGAATTTTGGTGTTTTAAATTTGTACGTGTGGGGCAAGCGCTGTTGTAAAGAGAAAGATGGGAGGGGAGGTGGAAGACTGGGGGGTTGGAAATTGGAAGTAAGGGGTCTATAGGGAAGATGACCCCTGTTGAAATAGTGGGGCATGCCCATGCCCCACCAGAGGAGAAAGAGGGGTGGCAGGAGGGGGGAGGAGACAGCAGGCCGTCCCCTCCCCCCTTGCTAGGGAAAGAGGAGTAAAAAGCAGGCTACACAGAGCCAGGGCACTATGGCTGTATGGCATCATAAGATGTAATCTTCAAGGTCCGAGTCCAAGTTGCAATCTTCGTCTTTGCATTGGTTCAGTGGTGGTCCAAGTCCAGAAGTCAGGTCCAGTTCGTCACGCTCATGTGTTGTATCTGCCTCAGGTGGTCACTAGTTCAGAGTTTCGCAGTCTTTCATAGGTTAGTGATATGTGGCAGGGATCTTTGTCTTTCAAAGAGTTCGCGGGCAAAGACGGTGAAAGCCCGGTAATTATCTTCTTCTTGCAATATTATTTCTTCTTGGTTTTTTAGCAAGGAGTTGATGCGTGTATATAGCTGACATCTGAGGTCCTCGTAGTTGTCACAGTCATGGATAAGATGTTCCCATGTTTCCTCCTCACCGCAGTTACAGCTCGGGTTGTCAGAGATTCCCAGCTCGTGGAGTTTTCCTCTGAAGGAGCCATGTCCCGTAAGAAGGAAGGTGGTGTGCAAGCCAGGGGAAAACCAGGACGGGGAAATAGGATATACCCTGCTGACATCGGGTATAAATTTTTTGGTGACTTGACCTTTTGTGGTAAGATTCCATCTATTTTGCCAGATAGATTGCAGGTGTTCCGTTAACCTCTTATTTTCTGAGGATTTGCTTTTTTGTGGATCTGTTGTGTAACCTAGATAAGTTGTGGTTCTTCCTTTCGAATGTTGGTGTAGCAGCCCACAGCGCACAATCTCCAGGTCCAAGGGAAGGAAGCCTGCCAGGACCTGGAGCGCATGGGTGCTCACCGTGCAGCAGGCTCTAGTTGTTGTCAAAAGTATGGATCGGTGGATCGACTCCAGCTTCTTCTTGTTGACTGCTGTGTTTGCTTTCTGATACCAGGCACCTGCACCATAGGAAAGGATAGGGATGAAGAGGGCTTTGTATAGAAGAGAGAGGGCCCTCTTCTTTAGTCCCCAGTCCCTCCTGGTGATTTTGGTTATCAGGGCCGAGAGCCTTCTTGTTTTCGTTCTGAGATAACAGAGATGAGATATGAAGTTCAAGTTTCGGTCTAGTGTTATTCCTAAGTATTTTAGTTCCTGTTTGAGTTTGATGGTCGCTCCATTTATTTTGATTAGTGGAGGTCTACCAGGGTCAAGGGTACCCCTGAGGAGTATTGAGTTTGTTTTTTCGGTTGAGATTGTTAGAAGATTCCTCTTGGCCCAATCTTGTAGCATTTGTGTGGCATGATTGCCTATGGCCTCCAGTTGAGCCCTGCTGTCTGCTTGAAGCATCATAATCAGATCATCAGCGTATGCCTGTGTAATGACATTTGGAACATCCAGGTTTAAAAACTCATCAAGAACCAGGTTCCAGAGGAGCGGCCCCAGGACGGATCCCTGTGGGCAGCCCCTGTAAACCGGTCTGGATACAGAGGTAAAGGGAGTGCTGACAGTGATTCTTCGGTTTTCCAGGTAAGATTTCATGCAGCGAAATAGATTTGATGGGATTTCAGCCCGTCGGAGCCTGGCCAGAACGCTGGGCCACCAGAGGGAGTCAAAGGCTCCAGCGAAGTCAATTGAGATGAGGAGGAAATATTTCCTATTACAGTTTCTGACTGCGTCAATGATCCTCTCGAAGGCATCAGTGGTGGAGCATCCCCTCCTGAAACCAAATTGGTTTCTTGACATCAATTGAGCATTCTGGTAACGGTTTTCAATTCTGTGGTAGATGAGTCGCTCAACGAGCTTGCTCAGCATCGACAGCAGAGCGATAGGCCTGTATGAGCCTGGCATGTCCTGGGGTTTAGTGGGGTTTTTCAGAATAAGTCTGACTCGGGCTGTCTTCCATGAAGTTGGAAAGAAACCCTCTGTGAGGCATTGATTTGCTAGGTTTAATATAGTATCCGGTATAATTTCCACTGCCTTTTTTAGTATTTCCGTCTCTATTTGATCTTCACCGGGAGTTTTCCTGTTTTGCATTTTGGCTGCAGCTATGTTGAGTTCCGTTATCGTGAAAGGAGGCTCCACTGTCTGGGTGGAGTATTTATCATTTCCCTCGCAGAGAGTTCTCTGTTCATGCGTGTGTGGAATTGTTGAAGGTAGGAGGATATGGTCCAATATATTATTAATGGAAGAGTGCCAGGATCTAGTGTATGTCCCTTGAGGTGTTAAGGTGGCAGCAACGACTTCTCCCCTGGGCAATTTACTGGTGGTGATTTTATATACCAATCCCCAGGGGTCTGCATTTCCCACTGTGGAGACAAAGTCTTCCCAGGAGTGTCTCTTTCTTGTTTTAATTTGAGCCGTATATTGGTTCCTGACCTCCCGGTATTGCTGTCTGAGTATGTCAACCTCTGCTTGGGGCCAAGATCTGCGTGCCCTTTGGAACCTTTTTCGGGCATTATTCACTCGCTGTCTTATTGCCTGGAGTTCTGGTGACCACCAGTGGACCACTTTGGGAACGGGCTTCTTCTTCCTGATGGCTATGTTTGCTGCTTCAGTTATAAGCTGCGTTACTTTTTGTTGGTGTTGGTCAGGATTGAGATATTTTGGGTCGAAATTTCTGGCTTTTTCCATCAATGTTTGTTGGAATAAGTTCCAGTCTGCTTTTTGGATGGCGTATCTTGGCGAGAGGATATGAGGCGGAGTTGAACTGACGTTCTAGGAGCCGCCCTTTACATATACACATATCCACATGCTGGAACACACTTGTGCGATCCGGGAAGACAATCGCCATGAAGAGATGTACCTGATCAGCCACAATGGGTCGGTAGTTTTTAGCATCCAGAGTACAATCTAGGGGTATGAGGGCTTCAAGGGGTTCCTAGGAAAACATTCCCATACCAAAATACTGTCCCCCACCTGTCTGTTTCTGTTTTACCAGGACATCGGAGCGATTCATAATCCACAGTTTATCGCGTACCCTCCATCTCGACGCCAGCAGGAAACGTGATTCATTGTAAAAGACATTTTTTCCCAGTCGTCAGTGGTCCAATGACGCGGTTCAGATGCAAATTTTAAGCGTCGTTGACGATGGGTGTCTATAAGCATGGGTACCTTTACCGGACACTACTCTGGCGGCCCATACAGAGGAGGGTTCCTTGGATCGTGGCCTTGGAAACACACACTGCTGGTCGTTCTCTGTTAAAAGTCCATGGCCAACCATTCTACCGTCTGTTGACTCTTTAAAAAGGCAACGTGTTCAGCTCTGTTTTTTGGAGGAAATCTCTTCTCACACATACTCGACGATTTAATTAATTATAGAGTTTCTCTATAGGATTGAGGTAAGCGTTCTGGTCTGGCTAATACAACTTTTCAATGCTCGTGTCCTCAAGGAGTCCACAACACGAACATTATGACACGGAGCTTTGTCCTACTGATACAGGACCATTCTCGACGTGCTGCTACAATGTAGGTAACGGATTATTGTCCAAGACGCCTAGATAGACCTCATCATTTATTGGTTTTGTTCAAAACAACTAATGGTCCTGGGCCAAACCATGAAACACAGCCCCATTACATCACGCTGCTTCCGCCAATCTTAATTATTGGGAAAATACAGTCCGGCAAGTAGCTTTCTTCGAACATTCGCCACACCCATCACGATCTCCAGACATAGACCACGTATCGTGACTCTTCACGCCAAAGGACACCTTTCCATTGCTTTATGGTTCGAGAACAACAGACCTTACACCCAGTTAGATGGCGACTGTATGAGTTGGGGGTGATTAGTAGCTTGCAGGCGCCTGCATGTCCTTGGTAGCCCATAATCATACAGCGTCGGTCGCACTGTAATGGTGTCGAAATGTGTCCCTGTCCCAGTCGTCTCATTGAGGGTGTGGGTGTCCGCTGCGACGACGTCGACCTGCATTCCGAGCGGACCATTCTTTTCAGGACTTTCTTGTCATGTTCCGTCAGCTTTAGAGGTTTCTTGGTCGTGACGGTTTCAGCATCAGTCCGCTTCCATTTGCAGATCACATCACTAATAATCAACCTAGGAATCCATTGCCGTTGAAATCTCACGTACAGATCGATTGCTATGTTTTACACTATTATCAATCGCTCTGGAAGCCTTTTAACCCCGTCGATCGCGGTATCTTGCTTTTCATAATCTTACGACTGTCTCCTCGAAGGCTTACGAACATAATCAGGACGTAATGTTAGGGGGGAGAGAGAGAGAGAGAGAGAGAGTTGAAAAGAAAAAAAAAGTTAAACAATACATGGGAGAAGAGTAATGAATAATATTATGCATTTATAATTGAACTTGATGGCCAGGTTTAGAGAAGGTAAAAAAACTATGCAGTTTTATTAAATTACCTATAAAGTTATAATCTTAGTAATTAATTGATAACACGATAACTATACAGTATTTACTTTCATTTCCTTTAATCACCGAGAAAGAAAGAAAAAACAAGGATTAATTTAAGGGGAACAATGAATGCATGACATTAGTTAAATTGTTAATTTTTTTTTTTTTTTTTTTTTTTTTTGGAACACGTGGAATACTTTGTGTTCAGAAATCTGTAGACATCTGCTAATTAGTATAATGTAAATTAGATATGTATCAGTCCAGACTGTTATGTTTTATGTGGTGTTTCTTCGATGGTAAAATAAAATTTAGTTTTTAATTTTTTATTATTGGAACTAAGAAACCCAAACAGAAAATTGGCCCATTTCATAACAGTTATCGTTTTAAATGTTCTGGTCCTCTGCGCTTCCATCCAGCTGCCTCGTGGCTACGACCTATTTTCTTCCACACCGTATGGAAAACGTGCTGGGCTGGATTCTCTTCCAGAAAGGAATAAAGTATCAAGGGCTTCTTTCATATTTTGGATAGGTCAGTCTCGGAGAGCTCGAGGCCGATTATCTTTACCCCCCCCCCCCCCGAAACTTGTGGTTTCATCGAGAACACAGGTAAAATTCATATTACTGACGACATATATCTTTAAGTTGCTTTGGCGCAAAAAAAAAAAAAAAACTTAAACGCAAAAAAACAAAATAAACAGCTGCTACTGGTTGGAAATTAGAAAAATTGTTGAACTGGCATACTTTTAATAGCTTAATACTTAATAAAAATTCAGAGCTAAAGACTGCAAGAAAATTTACAGACATAGAAGTTAATGAAAATGCATCATGTCTATACGCAGTAACTTAACCTAAATTATTATAGTCGCATCGCTACATTACACCTCATGTTGTGAAAACCTTCATAACGAGTTTTCGAAGTATAACCGGACTTCATTAAGTCCGGTTACACTTCGAATAAGTGACACTTCCCCAGTAGAGAAAACTATTGTTACTTATTCTCAGTGGATACCATCAACGGCTGTTTCAGGTTATTTATGTAGGGATGTAATGCTCTTAACCTGCAGGCTCTGAAGCTTGTACATTGACATCGTTATCGTAATATCTCATATTGTGAAATCTTTACAACGAGTTGCCCTCCTTATACTTCAATTAAGTAATGCTTCCCCATTATTGAAGGTTATGTTACTTATTTTCAGTGTCTATACGCAGTTAATGAACCGAAATTGTTATAGTGACATGTATTTGCACTAACTTACATGTCTGTAAATTTTCCTGCAGTCTGAGGCTTCAACCCTGAAACTACTAAACACCATTTGACATCTCTAATATTGTGGAAAATAATTTTTTTCACGCTTGGGTGGTCAAATATTAATACCATTAGGGTGCCTACCCACCCACAGATGAAGGGCCAAATAGCCCTGAAACAACAGCCTTGGGATATCCTCAGGAATGTGTGGGCAGCTGGACTGGCCTGGTACTAATGAGTGAGCATGGGAAAGGGATGTGACTCCTTTTCCTTTATTTTGGGTAAAAATTGGTCACCTACTGTTCTTCTTTCAGAAGCCTGTAGTTTAAAGAGCGCCACATCTCCTCTCTGCTTAGCAGTATCCACTTAGAATAAGTAACAATGGTCTTCTCTACTGGGGAAACGTTACTTATTCTTTGTATAACCGAACAGGCAACTCGTTGCGAAGGTTTTCACAATATAAGATGTATGTAACGATGCCACTATAATAACTTCGGTTAATTTACTGCGTATATTAATTATGTATTTGTACCAACTTATATCTGCGTAATAGCTTATTAATTTTAAAACAGGCGAAACTCAAAAAGTAAAGATAGATTATTATTAAGAAACTTATTTAGATGTATCTTTAGGGTTCACTTGGGTCACATTTAAAAGCAGGAAATAGCCTTTATTGAATAAATGAAACGATATGATGTGGAAAAATGTAACAGCCATTATTCAGGTAGCTTTCAAATAAAATTCATAATAAATTACTATACAGTATTAAAATTCATAATAAATAACGATTCCATTCAACAATGTCATTAAAATGTAAGTTAAACTAATATAAATGAAACAGTGTTTACTAGAATAGATTTAATTAAAACTACTGTATATTCCACATTCTTGTGTGTGTGTGTGTGTGTGTGTGTGTGTGTGTGTGTGTGTGTGTGTGTGTGTGTGTGTGTGTGTGTGTGTGTGTGTGTGTGTGTGTGTGTGTGTGTGTGTGTGTGTGTGTGTGTGTGTGTGTGTGTGGTTTCCCGTACAAAAAAGTCCAATAGTATGTTTAATTGCGTAATTTGTGGTGGCGATAGTATTACTCTTAAATACAATGATATTCCTGTTTGCGTATAAGTTTATCAGATTGTTGTTTTTTTTTTGTTTATTGATATTGAGAATCAGGTGTGTGTGTGTGTGTGCAGAGAATTCAGCCTTGGGAGGAGGAGGAGGAGGAGGAGTGCAAAGATGAGGCCTCCACTATCCAATATGGACAGTGGAGACCTCATCTTTGCTTTCATTAGAGTTGGTTTCATTATTTATCATTATTGAATTTAGTATTTAGTATTAGTATTAGTATTAGTAACGGCCGCATGGTGCAAGAAAGCCTATGGCTTATGCTGCACCAGCCAAAAAAAAAAAAAAAAAAATCCGAACAAAACAATGATAAAAACAAAAAAAATAAATAAATAAAATAAATAACTAACTAATAATAATTAATAAATAAAAAGGAAATTAAACCTATCATCCTATGCGCTTCCCTTACCCGAAAGTACTATCCAGATGACCTTTGAATTTCCCCAAACTGTCGGCCTCTACCACCCATGAAGGCAACTTATTCCAGTAATTTATAATTCCCTGGCTAAAATAATACTTCCTATAGTCCAATCTAAACATTTCCCCCCGTAACTTGAATTTATGTCCCC